>NC_083573.1:100746843-100852358 GCF_027579695.1 Neoarius graeffei
GCAAGGAGAGCACTGGTCAGAGAAGCAGCCAAGAGGCCCATGGTCACTCTGGAGGAGCTGCAGAAATCCACAGCTCAGGTGGGAGAATCTGTGCACAGGACAACTATAAGTCATACACTCCACAAATCTGGCCTTTTTGGAAGAGTGGCAAGAAGAAAGCCATTGTTGAAAGACAGGCATAAGAAGCCATGTAGGGGACACAGCAAACATGTGGAAGAAGGTGCTTTGGTCAGATGAGACCAAAGTTGAACTTTTTGGCCTAAATGCAAAGCGCTATGTGGTGGAAAACTAACACTGCTCATCACCCTGCACACACCATCCCCACTGTGAAACATGGTGGTGGCAGCATCATGCTATGGGGATACTTTTCTTCAGCAGGGACAGGGAAGCTGGTCAGAGTTGATGGGAAGATGGATGGAGCTAAATACAGGGCAATCCTGGAAGAAAACCTGTTGGAGGCTGCAAAAGACTTGAGACTGGGAAGGAGATTCACCTTCCAGCAAGACAATGACCCTAAACATACAGCCAGAGCTACAATGGAATGGTTTAGATCAAAGAATATTCATGTGTTAGAATGGCCCAGTCAAAGTCCAGACCTAAATCCCATTGAGCATCTGTGGCAAGACTTGAAAATTGCTGTTCACAGACGCTCTTCATCCAATCTGGCTGAGCTTGAGCTATTTTGCAAAGAAGAATGGGCAAAAATTTCAGTGTCTAGATGTGCAAAGCTGGTAGAGACATGCCAAAAAAGACTTGCAGCTGTAACTGCAGCAAAAGGTGGTTCTACAAAGTATTGATGCAGGGGGGCTGAATACGAATGCACACCACATTTTTCAGATTTTTTATTTGTTTAAAATTTTGAAGACCATTTATCATTTTCATTTCACTTCACAATTATGTGCTACTCTGTGTTGGTCTATCACATAAAATCTCAATAAAAACTTAAGTTCGTGGCTGTAAGGTGGAAAAATGTGAAAAAGTTCAAGGGGTATGAATACTTTTGCAAGGCACTGTATATGATGGTGCTGTGCATGATGATTTTCTTTTTTTGTCACTCCCTGCTGACCAACACCACAGGAGAAGTGATTATTAACTGACTTAATGATTTCATTGCGCAGAATAACACTGACTGGACAAGATGCGTTGGCATTTGCACAGACGGTGCGACTGCGATGACGGCAGAATACAAGGGCCTCGCTGCGCGTGTCTGCACAGTAGCACCATCTGCCACAGCAACACGCTGCTGCATTCACAGAGAGCAACTGGCAGTGAAAAAAATGCCCCAGTGTCTTAAACCAGTCCTGGACGAGTCTGTGAAAATAGTTAATCTGAGTAAAAGCAAAGCACTGAACACACGTCTTTTTAAAGCTCAGTGTGAAGAAATGGGAAGCGAGCACACGCAACTTCTTTTTCAGACTGAAGTTCGCTGGTTATCGCATGGGAAAGTTCTCACCCGTCTATTTGAACTGCGTGATGAGGTCAAGTTATTCCTGCATCAAAGTGATGAACTGTATGACAGAATGCAGGATTTCCGATAGCTCGCAAAATTGGTTTATCTTGCTGATCTGTTCAGCACTCTCAATACCATGAATTTAGTGCTGCAAGGAAAAGCGATCACAGTCTTTACTGTCCAGGACAAAATTAAAGCCGCACGCCTCAAGATGGAATTGTGGTGTGCCCGTCTCGATCGCCAAGAATTCCATAGTTTCCCTACACTGGCAGATTTTCTTCTCACTGCCGAGGAGGTCCGGGATGGCGGCACAGTTGCAGCCTTTAAGGAACATCTGCAAGGCCTTCACTCACAATTGGGCAGAGGTGGACACTAACGAAGTACATTTACTTGAGTTCTGTAGTTAAGTACACTTTGAGTATCCGTACTTTACTTGAGCATTATTTTTTTGGCAACTTCTGACTTTAACTTCACTACATTTGAAAGACAAATATCGTACTTTTTACTCCACTACATTTCTATCAAGGTCCTCGTTACTTGTTACTCTGAAGCAGCTTTGAAAGTGGATGTTTTTTCTTTTCTAAAACGTGTTTTTTTCACAGGTGACACTGAGACAGCCGATCAGTAATCACTCGGGTCACGTCACGTCCACAGACTATAAAATCAAGTTCAGTGATTTCTCCGCAGAATTATTTAACACGATCAGTTGATGGCAGAATGGAAGGAGGCAGTTCTTTTGGGGAATGCACACACCCATGTTTCAGTTTTCTGTAAGGAATAACGATTGGTTTCGTTTTAAATGTTTGCTCTGTTTGTCTAAAACGAAGCACGTCATAGCCGACAAAAACTTGCTGTCTGACCTGTGGAAGGATATTAAGGTATGTAAACGTTTTATTCCAAGAAAAAGCTTATCATAAAGTTGACTGTGCTTTAGAGCTAGCGATAACGTTGCAATATCTCTGCAGTCTGCTTATTCAAATGACTTTCTATGGATTTTCCCGCCAAGTTGCCATAGTCTTGCCCACAGCTAACATTAACACATAGCTAGTTAACTTGGACACTGTTACTTAGCATGTAAAAATGGAGTTACGCTAACATGAATAACGTTAACTTATCTGAAGTCCTTTCAGAAATACAGTGGTGCTTGAAAGTTTGTGAACCCTTTAGAATTTTCTATATTTCTGCATAAATATGACCTAAAACATCATCAGATTTTCACACAAGTCCTAAAAGTAGATAAAGAGAACCCAGTTAAACAAATGAGAAAAAAAAATATGATACTTGGCCATTTATTTATTGAGGAAAATGATCCAATATTACATATCTGTGAGTGGCAAAAGTAATGTGAACCTTTGCTTCACCTTTGCTTCCGGCGGCACGGTGGTGTAGTGGTTGGCACCTTACAGCAAGAAGGTTCTGGGTTCAAACCCAGCGGCCAGCGAGGGCCTTTCTGTGTGGAGTTTGCATGTTCTCCCCTTGTCTGCGTGGGTTTCCTCCGGGTGCTCTGGTTTCCCCTACAATCCAAAGACATGCAGTTAGGTTGACGTGGGGCGGCCTTGGGCTGAGGTGCCCTTGAGCAAGGTACCTGACCCCTGACTGCTCCCCGGGCGCTCTGGTGTGGCTGCCCACTGCTCTGAGTGTGTGCGCGCGCGCGTGTGTTCACTGCTTCAGATGGGTTAAATGCAGAGGATGAATTTCACTGTGCTTGAAGTGTGCATGTGACAAATAAAGATTTCTTCTTCTTCTGTACACGACCCCACCAGCTCTGCTGATCAACTTCTCATCTCATCTCATTATCTCTAGCCGCTTTATCCTTCTACAGGGTCGCAGGCAAGCTGGAGCCTATCCCAGCTGACTACGGGCGAAAGGCGGGGTACACCCTGGACAAGTCGCCAGGTCATCACAGGGCTGACACATAGACACAGACAACCATTCACACTCACATTCACACCTACGCTCAATTTAGAGTCACCAGTTAACCTAACCTGCATGTCTTTGGACTGTGGGGGAAACCGGAGCACCCGGAGGAAACCCACGCGGACACGGGGAGAACATGCAAACTCCACACAGAAAGGCCCTCGCCGGCCCCGGGGCTCAAACCCAGGACCTTCTTGCTGTGAGGCGACAGCGCTAACCACTACACCACCGTGCCGCCCCCCAAAGTTTGGGATATTTTTTGTAACCCAATCCTGATCTATACTTCTCCACAACTTTGTCTCTGACCTGTTTGGAGGCTCCTTGGTTTCCATGTTGCTTGCTTAGTAGCGTTGCAGAGTCAGGGTCCTTCCAGAACAGGTTGATTTATACAGACATCATGTGATACTTTGATTGCACACAGGTGGATCTTAATCAACTAATTGTGTGATTTTTGAAGTGAATTGGTTGGACCAGCTCTTATTTAGGGGTTTCATATGAAAGGGGTTAAATACCTATACAGGTACACAAGGCTGTAACTTTGGGTCTACCACTGGGGGGGTTAAACTCTTATTTATTTATTTATTTATTTATTGAATCATTTACTTGCGTAAAAGGAATCATGCTAATTTGGCATTCCTGTATTAGAAATACATTGTGATAATTTTACTCTGATTTACTTAACGTAGTTGCAGCTGTGCACTTGACTATTTATACCACAATGACACAGTCGTTAATTCATAGTGTGAGAGAGTACTCTGTGTGTGTGTGTGTGTGTGTGTGTGTGTGTGTGTGTGTGTGTGTGTGTGTGTGTGAGAGAGAGAGAGAGAGTACTGTGTGTGTGAGAAAGAGAGAGAGTACTGTGTGTGTGTGTGTGTGTGTGTGTGAGAGAGTACTGTGTGAGAGAGAGAAAGTACTGTGTGTGTGTGAGAGAGAGAAAGAGTACTGTGTGTGTGTGTGTGTGTGTGTGTGTGTGTGTGTGTGTGTGTGTGTGTGTGTGTGTGTGTGAGAGAGTACTGTGTGTGAGAGAGAGAAAGAGAGAGAGAGAGAACTGTGTGTGAGAGAGAAAGAGAGAGAGAGAACTGTGTGTGTGTGAGAGAGAGAGAGAAAGAGAGAGTATTGTGTGTGTGTGTGAGAGAGAGAATTTGAATTTCAAAACACCTTTATACAACAGCACTACCAGATCATTTCTGGCAAGTAAATAAATCCAAAAAACACACAAATTAACAAACAAAAATGTGATACAAGAGTTTTAGTTAGAGGATCCAACCCTCAAAAAATGTGCAAATAGCAGCTTTTCATCCTCGACTGTTCACACTGCGCCATTATAACATCATGTTTTTTTAAAAGATTCAAGGTTGGACATTGCCTTATAAAAACGAAAATCAATTAAAATACAAGATCGGACTAAAGTTGAGAAAACCAATACCACATCCTCACTAGAAGCTTGCTCCGCCTTGTTTCTCCGGCTAACATATATTGCCATCTTAGCTTGTCCAAGCAAAAAAATTAACAATTGGCACTTCAGACGTTGTTTCTGTACATATTTATTTAAAACCAAAAATAAAAGTCTCCATTGAAAAATTTTCAAAAAAATAAACAAATAGCATACACAAAACTGCAAATAAAGGTCTGAGCCTCACACAATGCGTAAAAGCATGGAAAACTGTTCCCTTAAAAAACAAAATGGGCACTCTTGGCCTACAGCTGGATTTAAAGCAGAAATAAAAGCATTAACTGCGACAGCACCATGTAAAATACGCCATTGCAGATCCCCAGTTTTCTTAGGTAATGGTGACGTGTAAAATGCTCTCCACTGTGGTTTGACAGCTTCCCCTGTCTGCAAAACCATACGCCAGGGAGGATCTGTTTTTTTATTCAGAATCTTCTTATTCACAGATTTTGTATAAGGCTTTACCATTGGCAGAGTAAAGTGTAGAATGCCACACTTTCACATTGCAGATAAACACCTGTACAATCCATAAGATTAGGGGACAGCATAAAATTTGGAAAGGGATCATTGTTGACTGGATGACACAAACCTCTGGAATCGTCTACCAGCAACCCTAACTCTCCAGTTGTTAGTAAAGTCCGCCACTTTTGAAGCAGAAAACTGACTACACGAATGGATCTCACCCCCAAATGATCTGCCACTCGTTCACAGTTCTGCAACTCTGGACCAGCTCACTTAATTAAATCATTGAGAGTTGTGACTCCAGATTTGAGGAGATTAAAAGTTAGAGCAGAAAAACACTTTTCACCCATTACATCAAAAATTGAGCCACTGATCAGGGGCTCCTTTAAAAAACCCATGTAAAGAACAAGAACTGAGCCCCCTTTTCACTGTTACAAAAGACCATACTTTAAAAAGATTACGATAAAACACTGGGAGTCGGCTAAGGTTCATCTTCTGAGGATCCATCCAGAATAAAGTTCTGTCCATCCCCAAACCCTCAAAAGTCTGTAAAATAGCACAAGCCACTGACTTCCAGCCTGAGTCCACTGGCCCTGTAAGAAGCCGTTGTACAAACTGGAGACGGAAAGCTGCCGTTCTGCTCTGTCGGTGAATAAGTCCATGTCCACCTTCATCTTTAGGTAGATACAACACATTTTGTGGTACCCAGTGTAGCTTGTCCCAAAAAAAGTTGACCAGAATCGACTGGCTCTTTGAAAGGAGTTGCATTGGGGGATCCACACACGCTAACTGATGCCAGAGAGAAGATGCTACCAAGTTATTTATAATTAAAACACGTCCTCTATAGGACATTTTATTCAGTAAGAACCTCCATTTGTCCAGACGGCCCTTTATTTTTTCAACAGTGCCTTCAAAGGTTTTTTTGTATGGAGGGTTCATCCCCAAGAAAATTCTCATCTCATTATCTCTAGCCGCTTTATCCTGTTCTACAGGGTCGCAGGCAAGCTGGAGCCTATCCCAGCTGACTACGGGCGAAAGGCGGGGTACACCCTGGACAAGTCGCCAGGTCATCACAGGGCTGACACATAGACACAGACAACCATTCACACTCACATTCACACCTACGGTCAATTCAGAGTCACCAGTTAACCTAACCTGCATGTCTTTAGACTGTGGGGGAAACCGGAGCACCCGGAGGAAACCCACGCGGACACGGGGAGAACATGCAAACTCCGCACAGAAAGGCCCTCGCCGGCCACGGGGCTCGAACCCGGACCTTCTTGCTGTGAGGCGACAGCGCTAACCACTACACCACCGTGCCACCCCCCAAGAAAATCTCCAAGATATTTAAAATCTTTCCTGATCCAGCTTAAGCCATCTGGGAGACTAGGCTCTCCATCTGACCACTTCCCAATTAGCACAGCTACACTCTTAACCCAGTTAACTTTGGCCGAAGAGAAAGATCTAAAATCTTCAAAAATTTTAAGCATTGTGTCAATATCCTTCTGGTCTCTAACCAACACAGCAATGTCATCTGTATATGCTGACACTTGAAAATTGTTACCACAAAAAGGAAAGGTCACACCACTTAGTTCCTTTCTTAAACTTATTAAAAGTGGCTCTACTGCAAGACTATACAGCATGCCGGATAAGGCACAACCTTGTCTAATGCCCCTATGAACTTTAGAAGGCGCACACAGGTCGCCATTAACCTTCTTTCAATGTCACTGTACAGAACTCTTATCTTTCCAATAAAAAGGGGACTAAAACCAAAGGCTGCCAGAACGCTCCACAAATAGTTGTGTTCAACTCTATCAAAAGCCTTTTCTTGGTCTATAAACATTAGACCAAACTCTAAATTAAAAAGTTTACCAATGTCAAAAGCATCTCTGACAAAAGAGATATTATTATGGATTAATCTACCTGGCACACAGTAGGTCTGGTCAGGGTGGATGACCTGTTCCAACACATCACTCAGTCTATTTGCCAAAGTTTTTGAGAGCAATTTGTATTCTGTACAAAGTAACGAGACAGGCCTCCAGGACTTTATGTCGTTTAAGTCCCCTTTTTTTGGCAGTAAAATGAGTACCAGGGTTCCCACGGGTCCTTAAAAAGTCTTAAATACAACTTTCGGTTTTCAAGGCCTTCAAACGTCTCAAATTGTTTGGAATGACTGGAATTTTGGAAAGGGAGGTATTAAATTTAATATTGGACCGAACGAGTGAAATGTCTCCATCCGGTCTGGGGTATTTTTTTAACTGTAATTTTAAAAGTGACCAGCGGACCTTTTGGGGGCAGCATTGGTTCTGTGCGTTCTGTGCGTTCCGTAGATCAAGAGCGAACGCTAGGAGGCTACTGGAGGCGGTGCGGTGGGTGCAGTGGTTGTGAAGAGTGAGAGATGTGCAGGTCGCTTACGCGGGCGCTAGAAAGTGTTGATAATTATGGGAAGATGTCTGTTTAACGACAAGTGGTTGGGGGATGACAAATACCCCAAAATAAGGAGAAGACTCGTTTGCGATAAAAAGCGCTGGATCGCACAAATGTGTTTAAAGCCGGTACCGCAGCGCGGGGGACACGCCCACTGGGAAACTGGCTTTTCACGGACACGAGGCGCGCGCGCGTGTTAGGCTGCTGGGCCATAGAAGGTTCACGCTGCATGCTACACGCGTGTAAAGAAAAGTGGACAAACGTAGCATGACTTGCTCTGGGCCATAGAACGGCGTTCACGTTGCACGCTGCACGCTGCACACTTCACGCGTGAAGCGTGAAATGAACATGCACACTTTTTTCTAGGCGTGAAGACGGAAATTCCAGTCAATGCATGCGGTCACCGCCGCGCCAGCCAATCAGAACGGGTCTAGGGAGATAACTCTATGCTTTCAGGGGAAAACTTCAGAAAAAATATAATTGAATGGTATAATTGAAAAATAGTTCTTCATCGGGATTGTCAAGCAGATTATAGAATGTTCGGTGAAATTCACCACGGGTTTCTCTCAGAAGGAAGTGTTCTCGGCTCCAAATTCTGTTCCTTTTTCTCTTCCTCTGTCTCAGTAAAAGCAGAATGAGGCAATCGTCGTCATCCGAAGAGTCCATATTGTTGGTTACTCGGTCAAAGTAGAACAGACGCAACATGTGAACATCCAAGCATGAAGTTTAATGGCCCAGGGTCCGGTTCTTCACGTGAACGTGTAGCGTGCAGCATGCAGCGTGAACCTTCTATGGCCCAGCTGCCTTAGAGGTCAAGCGCTCCGGAGTGAAACGCAGGGGGCTTCGCGCATGCGCACAAGAGTCTTGTGGAAAATGGGACTTATAGGACATACTAATAATAATAATAATGATTAGCATAATTTTTTTTACATAATTAACATTGTTTATTGTACTAAGTTTAATATAAATATATAAACCTTTATTTCAAAACTCAATTAAAAAGAACTCCAGAAAATACAATAATTCTAAATATAGTACAATATAAATAATTTGTACAAAAAGTTTTTTAGTTTTATTACTTATCATCTACAACAGTGTTTTTAATATAATAAGAATAATATTAACCACTAATAATAATTAGTAGAAATAGTAATTATTATTATTATTGATTATTAATCATTACTACTTATGAATTAGTGATTAATAAGTACTAGGGATTATTAAATGTTATAAAATTAAGTTATTAAAAATTATTACAAATAATTATTAAAACGTAGTAATTGGTAGAATACAAACAAATACTCATGGATTATAGATAATTTTTTTAAATATTGAACATTGATATAAAATAACTATACTACTACTACTACTACTACTAATAATAATAATAATAATAACAATAATAATAAACAATAATACTACTAGTAATACTTGTTGGTAATGTTATTATTATTATTATTATTATTATTATTATTATTATTATTATTGGTTCAATTGTTATCAATGTTCACTATTAAATTATTATCTATAATCCATGAATAGTTGTTTGTATCACTACTACTAATAATAATTACTAGTTTTTTAATAATAATTTTAACTAATCTTATAACTCAATTTTGTAGCATTTTAATAATCACTACTTATTATTTATTAGTATAATTTAGTAGTTGATAATAATTACTACTTATTATTAAATTACATTTTGGTAATCACTGCTTATTAAGTAATTAATAATACTGAATTATAATAATTGCTACTCTACTATTAATTAATATAGCTAATAAGTAGTGATTATTAAAATGTTATAAAACTGAGTTAATTTTTTTAAATTATTATTTAAAAAGTAGTTATTATTGTTATTATTATTATTATTATTAGTAGTAGTAGTAGTAGTAGTAGTAATACAAACAATTATTCATGGATTATAGATAATTAATGATTATTTTTGAATAATGAACATTGATATAACAATTGCACTGATGATAATTAGTTTACAGTTATTACAACACATTGATAATGGTTATGAAAGGTGACAGTTGTTTTTCTGTGTTTAATGTAACGCTCTGATGATTGTATGACTGCATAAACTGTTACCTGCTATAATGCAGAAGATACTCGAGAACTTCCTCAACCAGCTGTATACTGTACGACACTCAGACTGATTTTGCTGTCGGACACAAAATCACACATCATCAAAGATAATCTTTGGGGATTGAAATAATGCCGGCTAAGGTTGTTCAGCTGGTTCTACTTGCCGTTTATTGTTTTCGTTTTTGAAATGATTCATGGTGTTTTCTCCAGTAAACACCAGTTTGCTGCTACAGTAGTTCTGCAAGCCCAAAACACATGACTTTGCTTCAGCTGTTTGCATGTCTAACAGTTGCCATTGATGCACCCTGTTGTTCACCAATTGTGTGCATTCTTCTTAAAGTTAGTAAAAAAAAAACTATTGCAGAAAACAGTTTTAAATTGTCGTATTTATCATTTTCATTTAGAGGTCTTGAAAAGGTCTTAAAAGTCTTTAAATTTGTACTTGAAAAATGTGCAGATACTCTGAGTACCGCTCTATGGCAAGTCAGCGGCAGCTTCCCCTTAGCCAGGCTGTCACTGAGAACAGCCAGGATGTCTTCACCCATTTCGGGCCAAAAAGACCTGTAAAACTCAGCAGGAAGACCATCTAGCCCCGGTGCTTTACCACTCTCCATACCTTGAAGGGCTCTCTGCAGTTCCTCTAGAGTCAAGGCTCTTCCAAGGTCTGCATTGGCCTCTGTGGACACCTGGGGTAAGTTGCCAAGGAAGACATTGTCAACAGCCTGGTCCTGTAGTACCTCACTTTGGTACAGCTCCTCATAAAAACAGACTGCTCTCTTACGTATGTCTGCATGATCAGACAGAAGTATTCCATCCTTAGAGCGTAAAGCATGGATACATCTTGTTTGTCCATTCTTTTTTTTCTAGATTAAAAAAGAATTTTGATGGTGCATCCATCAATTCTGCACTTTGAAAGCGAGACCTGACCAGAGCTCCCTGTGCTGTAACTCCTAGCAAGTCAGCCAGGAGATTCTTTTTGCACCTAAATTTTTCAGCATAGGTCTGATTTCCTGTGTTCTGAATTAACGCCTGGAGCTCAATAATTTCTTTTTCTAGGTTTTTCATAGAGCGAGTTATGTCGCCTGTGACATTGACAGTATACTCTTGACAGAATTGCTTTATCTGCACTTTGCCAAAATCCCACCACTGCTGCAAAGATTGGAAGAAAGATTTTTTGGTTTTAAAATCGTTCCAAAAGTGTCTAAAAATATCTTTAAAATTACCATCAGACAATAAATTAGTATTAAAATGCCAATATGCACTTTTTGGCTTAACAAAGTTTAAAAACAAGAAGCAAACAACTAAACTATGGTCTGAAAAACCGACCGGAACAATTGAGCAGTTTCTAAAACAACTACATTGGTGTTTAAAACCATAAACCTATCCAATCTTGCTAGAGACAGTTGATTATTATAGGAGTGACTCCATGTGTACTGCCTTTGCGTACCATGGAAGTTCCTCCAAATGTCAGTAAGGTCATTAGAATTCATTAATTCAGTGAGGCGTCTACATGAGGCCATGTGTGGCTCTATGTGATTCCTGTCTATTACTTTCTCCGTACAGTTGAAGTCCCCTCACAAAAGTAAAATCTCCTCAGAATCACAACCATGTAAAACAGTGTCTAAATCATTTAAGAACAACATTCTCTCAAAAGGCAAAGTAGGTAAATACACACAAACAAAGACCAAAAAAAAATTTTCAAATTTGGCTCTGACTTTTAAAAGCCTACCCTTTAAAATCTCCTCAACCTCATAGGAAATAGGAGTGAAGGTTCTGGAGAATAAAATGGCAACCCCACCACTAATTGAAGTGTTGTGGCTTAACAGTGCAAGTTCATCAAACTCTCTTACCCGGTCAACTTCATTGATTGTGTTGGAATGAGTTTCTTGAACAAAAACAACATCAAACCTTTTTTGTTTTATTATCTCAAACAATGTTGCTCTCTTAATTCCTTCTCTGGCCCCATTTATATTTAGAGAAGCAACCCGGATTTCCTTCATAAATAAAATAAATAAAAGAAACAACTGTGTATACATCATGATGAAACAAAAGGAAATTAAGCTTTGTCACCACTATCATTCATTAGAACATTAAGCTTAGTTAGAATTTTCTTAAGGCAGTAAACCTCCTGTTCAGTAAAACAATTCTCACTCAAAGACCTTGTTTTCGTGATAAACTGTTCTACGTCTGGGAAGAAATCATCCACACGCACATTTCTAGCGTGCTTTGTCTCTTTCAGAAACAACTGAATGTCATCCACACTATAGATGCGACTGGTAAAGCCACTCTGGCGTAAGCTGTAATTCACACTACAGTCGGAGAAATCACTTTCATTTTCAGCATCACTTGAAGTGGCAGTAAGAGTTTTGTTCTTTTTGGCTTTCTTTTTAACAACGTCCTGTTTTCTCTTTGGTGGAACTTTAAAAACATTCTCTTCTGAATCTATAAGCATTTCATCAGCAAAGACTGAAAACTGACTACAGTTAGTGACCGACTCGTTGCTGTTTTGCGAACTGTCTCCGGTCCCAGATTCAGAGCTAACGTTACCCTCTACAGCACACTCGGAACTGGTGAATTCAGTTTGAGAAGCAGGAATATTAATTCCTGTAGTCTCATGAGGTTCATCTGCTTCAACGACACCGGGCGAACCAGGTAACTCATTCCCAGTGCTCGGACCAGTCTCTGCAGGTTGCCCCTCTCCGACGTTTTCATCAGCCTTACCGGCATTTTCACCTTGTCTCTCTGAATCACCCCCTTTAAAGGGACAAGCTCGCACCAGGTGCCCCGTTTCACCGCAGCCCAAACATTTCACACTGGTTGTTGCATAAACAACGTAGTTAAAATCGTCAACATTAACACTCAACCTTAGATCCAATTCATCCTTGCTATCTTTCAGGATCATGTAGACGAACCGTCTAAAGGACACTACATGTTTAAGCAGTGGAGATTTACTGGCGATAGGAATTTTTTTAAAAGGTGACACCAGTTTGCCATAACATGATAACGTTTGTGCCAAAACATCATCCTTAAGAAATGGTGGTACATTTGATAAAACAACCTTTCTAGACAGGGTAGAGAGCGGAAGAACTGAGGTAAAAACACCATCAATTCCCACTCCCCGTTAAACAAGATCATTCGCCATTTCGACATCTCTGAGAAACAGGACAACCGCGTTATTCATGCGGGCTGCTGATAAAATATTGTCATGTCCAACAAGTTCTCCGACAGCTAAACCACAAACTTCCACGCTGGCAGTCGATACAATTCTAACTGCATGACGCCGCGTAAGTTGATCAAGATTACTACCCACACCTGGGACAGCCATACTTCCAGCACAAAGGTGGAGGCAGACGTCCCAGTAAACAAACCCCAAACAACCCTCTGTGTTAATTTTACTATATCAAGTAACCCGATGTTAAAGCACTACAAGTAAGGTGTTTAATTTTAAAGATAGAAAAATTAGAGAAAAGTTAGAAAAACATACGCTCCTGGCCCAAAGGCCACTGCTCCACCCACACACACATGCGCACATAGAGAGAGAGTAGTGTGTGTGTGTGTGTGTGTGTGTGTGTGTGTGAGAGAGTGAGAGAGAGAGAGAGTACTGTGTGTGTTTAGTTTGTAGAAACTTGAACACAGGTCAGAGTGGAGTGTTTGTCGGCTGCTCGCTCTCACACGTGTGTTCTGTCCATGAGCTAATGGTGTGATAATAAATTGTAGCTGAGAGATTGTGGAGTGCAGAAAGATGTCGCTGCTCCTGTAAATGTGCTGATGTGGCATCCTGTCCTCTGATTTCTGTGTGTGAGAGAAACACACTCGCATTTCTGTTCCATGCTAAAGTTTAGCTGGATTATGACTGTGTTTGTGTGTTTGAGATCAGTGTTCTGATATTTCATCATTTCTCTTCCAGTCTGTGTGGGTGTAATCTGACAGAGGAAAGCTATAGAGTTCTGTCCTCAGTTCTCAGCTCAAACTCCTCCAGACTGAGAGAACTGGACCTGAGTACCAATAACCTGCAGGATTCAGGAGTGAAGCTGCTCTCTGCTGGACTGGAGAATCCACACTGTACACTGGAGATACTGAGGTACACACACACACACACACACACACACACACACACACACACACACACACACACACACACACACACACAACAAACCTCTGGTACTTTTCCAGGAGATGGTTTCACTTTTTACACTAACAGGTTATTAAACCAACCTTTTGACACACGTGAACACACCACCTGTACTCAGGTCCACTCCAGACCCCCAGAAATCAGAGGTGTGTGTGTGAGCAGAGAATGATACACACCAACTGTTTTACTGTCTGTTTGAAACTCAACACACAACTTTGTGTTCAGTTCAAATAATTACATCATATTTTTCCCAAAATCTTGACCTCCAGCAGTAAAACAACCCCAATAAGAAGTGTCCATCAAACCCCACCCTCACAAACTCCTGACCAATCAGAGAACTCCCTCATGGACAGTGTCTTGCAAAAGTATTCATCCCCCTTGGTGTTTGTCCTGTTTTGTCGCATTAAAAGCTGGAATTAAAATGTTTTTTTGGAGGGTTAGCACCATTTGATTTACACAACATGCCGACCACTTTAAAGGTGAAAATTGTTGTTTTATTGTGACACAAACAAAAATCACGGTGAAAGAAAAAAAAAACAGACACACAAAAGTCAGTACCTTGTAGAGCCACCTTCTGCTGCAATTCCAGCTGCAAGTCTCTTAGGGAATGTCTCGATTAGCTTAGCACAGGGGTTCTCAACCTTTTCTGCTTCGAGGCCCGCCTATTCATACTTGTACCCAGTCGGGGCTCATTAAAAAAGATCCCCAATTATTTGGGCTCATCTATTCTATTAGAATCTAATAATCTCCTGTAAAGTGTATTCATGGGATGCAACATCACTCCCTGTTACAGATGGGAGCTCAGGAATTAAATCAGTCCAATAAAAGCTGTTTTTAATTGTAGCTGTTGTATTTAAAACTGTATGGATGTGCCAGAAGCCAAATCATGCATGCAGTTCATTCTCAGCCAAAAGGGATTAATGATCCAAAAGTGGAGTCTGGTCCATTAACATAGGAACTTATTGCCATGTTTGTGTTCAGCAAACAAGCAAGTTATTAAACCCAAGAATTGGACATAGAAACCACTCAGTGGGATTTGATCCTTACACATTAACAAAGAAGGAATTTTACTTTGAAAGAAAAGTTTACTTGCTAAATTTGACATTCGTAGAATAATCAACTTATCTTTATATAAAGTCATTCATTCATTATGAGTTGGGAAATTATCCATCCGTTGAGTTCCCCAGTATCTCAGACTCCCTGGTGCTGCAGACATCATTCTACATGGACACACAGATGAAAACCTGGAAGATCATGGAGGAGAACAACTTTTTATATGTGGCTGGGTTAAAGATTTGGGGATCAGGACACTACAAGATAAATCCTGTATCGTTTTTGCCCGGGTAAGGAGGAATTTCTGGGCTTTTTGTCCATGTCTTTTTTAAGCCTGTCACGATAACAAATTTTGTTGGACGATATACTGTCTCAGAAATTATTGTGATAAACGATATTATTGTTGACGTCTTGTCAAGACAATTTTATGCCACTAGTAAAATAATAATGATCATGCAAATACACCCTTTCAAAGAACAGTAAACTTTAATTAAGTCAACTTATTCAATTCAACAGTGGAATGTTAAAAATATATAAATATAAATCAATAACCTAAAGAAATAAAACAACAATCAAACAAAACCACTCACAACAAAAACAATAAATAAAATACAATCTATGGCTCTTACAAATTGCACTTAAGTGAATATTAACTTGGCACAGGGTAATAAAAAGACATTCTTTTCTTCACAGGCAACATTCTGCCAATCCAGTTTCTCAAAGATTAGTACCCAGATAAACAAAAAGTGCAAAGTAACAATGTATTGCCAGCTGTCATTTGGATAAAAGTAACAACAATTAGAACGAGATAACATGTAGGCAAGGGCGTAGGTTTGGTATTAACATTGGTGGGGACATAAACCCAGTGCCAACCCCCAGTGGCGCCAACTTCAGGTCAACATTAGAGGGTCACAATATTTTGCTCCGTTGTGTTCCACCAAAAGAGTCTCCATCATCTCTCCAAAGGCCAGACTTTTAAAATTTGAAGTTCAGAACTGTAGTAATTCATGAATAATAATAATAATAATAATAATAATAATAATAATAATATGCATTTATTTGATTAATTGCAAATCTTGCATGTGATGATTAACTCATTCTACCAATTTGCAAATGTGTTTTACAAGCGAATAACGTCTTGACTGTCGGGAGGGTGTATGTTCCTTTCCCTCATAAATGGAAGTAAAACACATCTGGAGCCTTAAACACTGCGTTCCATGAGGCTGGCAGGGGGAGTCGGCTCTCTTCTGTGGGATCTTTAACGAGTTTTAGAATGCTAGTTTAAGCTGATATGTGATTGATCTAACGGCAAAACAGCACGAGGGCTCGAGAACTTTTTCGACACATTGAAAGGTTACAGTTTTACTTGGCAACAGAATGTATCTGAATTCTGATTGGTTGTTGTATCTGAATTCTGATTGGTTGTTGTTATATTATTGCCCTTTTGTTGTCTTCTTGAGCCCAGAGCAGAGAGGGGAGGAGGGAGGGAGTGACAGGGTTCTACAGAGAAGTTTTTGGCCTCCGCTTTCAAATGAACCGCCTCGAAAACCAATCAGTTCAGCGGAATAGTACTCGGTATGTGACGTTTTCAAAAGAGAGGCGGAGTAACCAAAAATTTCTGATCCAGAAGGCAGAGGCTGTTCTGCTTATTACGTGAAAATGTTCGATTTGATTAAAAGGTGTCTGGGCCTCGAACAATGTCCACATCACCATCAGGTTGTTGTTTACATGGGTCATGTTGTCTGAACTCGGTCAGGGCTCTGCAGGTCTTAACTGAAGCGCTTCAGATTCAGGGTTAGCGGGCTGCTAAAGTTTACAGGCACTTCACAAGCAAGACTCGGTGCAATATTTGCCAACATTAGCACAATCTGATATGATTTAATAATGTCTTTGTGACCTTAATGAACACCAGTTATTGTCTGTATCAAGTCGGATTGTTATTTACATGCCACACAAACTTAGAAAACAGTCATATTCGTATGTTGTCATTTTTACACACTGAATATGAACTGTTGTTAATTGATTCATTTTCCAAGCTAATCTAACGTTACGTTCCTCAAGGACAGTTTGCTAGCTATCAGCCAGTCACTGCACTGCAACCGCACTTGCTAATTGACATGGTAGCTGAACCTGCTTGCTGTTTTCACGACCACGCCCCCAGAGCAAATATTCATGAGTGAATTGGGCATGGCATTTCGCCCAGTGGAAACCTACAGTAACCCTTTGTGTACCGCGCACGGAGCGGGATTTTTATTTTTCTTCAATCAGAAATATTGGTAGGGACACGCCCATACCATCCATACCCAATTCTACACCTATGGTCTGTACAACGGAGCACCGTGGTGTTGTCTTTTCCCCGTTCAGTGGATCCCCTGGCTGGATAACTGTTGCATGCTGGGAGGCCCCGTCTCTGACAGAGAGCTGCGCGAGACGACAGAAAACAGCGCAGTGTTTTATTCAGTCAGTGGTTCAAGCTAATACTCTGGCAACTTCCCTATGTAGATGTACAGCGCATAAATGCCAAAATCCCAGTAAAAAAAATTACCGAATTCATTTTCATTTACTGTACGATAAGTCGGTATATCGAATATTGCGACAGGCCTAGTCTTTGCGATGGTTGCTAGGATGCTACAAGCTTTAGTATCGAGTGTAAACAAATGACAGCCTCTCGATTCTCAAACCTCCCTGCTCTTCTCTTCCAGCAGGCATCACAGATCCATATTATTTACCCACAAACATATTTATTTATTCTGTTCTCACTATATATGCACGCGAGTTAAATGTAGAGTAGTAATGTGACAAAAATAAAGGCTTCTTAATTTACCCACAAATGTATTTATTCTACTTGAAAAGTGTACGGCAAACCAGCTACTGAAATTGGGACACTACTATTTACCTGAACTATTTAGTATTTGGCAAAAAAAAATGCACGGCCCACTAGCTGGCGCTTCACGGTCCACTCATGGGCTGCAGCCCAGTGGTTGAGAAACACTGGCTTAGCGCATCTAGCCACTGGGATTTTTGCCCATTCCTCAAGGTAAAACTGCTTTAACTCCTTCAAGTTAGATGGGTTGTGTTGGTGTACAGCAATCTTCATGTTATGCCACAGATTCTCAATTGGATTGAGGTCTGGACTTTAATTAGGCCATTCCAAGGCATTTAAGTGTTTCCTGTAAATCACTCCAGTGTAGCTTTAGCAGGATGTTTAGGGTCATTGTCTTGCTGGAATGTGAACCTTCATCCCAGTCTCAAACCTCTGGCCAACTCAAACAGGTTTTCCTCCAGAATTGCCCTGTATTTAGTGCCATCCATCTTTCCTTCAGTCCTGACCAGCTTTCCTGTCCCTGTGGATGAAGAACATCCCCACAGCATGATGCTGCCACCACCATGCTTCACTGAAGGAATAGTTTTCTCGGGGTGTTGGGTTTGCACCACACATGGCATTTCCCATGATGGCCAAAAAGTTCAGTTTTAGTCTCATTTGACTGGAGAATCTTCCTTGTGTTTGGGGAGTCTGCCACATGCTGTTGGGCAAACTCCAAATGGGTTTTCTTCAGCAATGGCTTTTTTCTGGCCACTCTTCCATAAAGCCCCGCTCTGTGGAGTGTACAGCTTAAAGTGGTCCTATGGACAGATACTCCCATCTCCACTGTGGATCTTTGCAGCTCCTTCAGTGTTATATTTGGTGTCTTTATTGCATCTCTGATTAATGCCCTCCTTGCCCGGTCTGTGAGTTGTGGTGGGCGGGGCCTTTTGGTGGGCGGGGCCTTCTCTTGTCATGTTGCTTGCTTAGTAGTGTTGCAGAGTCAGGGTCCTTCCAGAACAGGTTGACTTATACAGACATCATGTGACAGATCATGTGACACTTAGATTGCACACAGGTGGAGCTTAATCAACTAATTATGTGACTTATGAAGTGAATTGGTTGGAGCAGCTCTTATTTAGGGGTTTCATATTAAAGGGGATGAATACATATGCACACTCCAGATTTCTGTTTTTACATCTTAATTAACCAACAATGTGCACCTTTAAAGTGTTTGGCATGTTGTGTAAATCAAATGGTGCTAACCCTCCAAAAATCCATTTTAATTCCAGCTTGTAATGCGACAAAACAGGACAAACACGCAGGGGGGTGAATACTTTTGCAAGACACTGTACAAACAGTTTGGTGCTCTGGAAAATCAGTTCAATGTGAAATTAACCAAACCTAATGACAGTAACAGTGTGTGTGTGTGTGTGTGTGTGTGTGTGTGTGTGTGTGAGAGAGAGTACTGTGTGTGTGCGTGTCTGAGAGAGAGAGAGTACTGTGTGTGTGTGTGTGTGTGTGTGTGTGTGTGTGTGTGTGTGTGTGTGTGTGTGTGTGTGTGTGTGAGAGAGGGAGAGAGAGAGTAGTGTGTGTGTGTTTAGTTTGTAGAAACTTGAACACAGGTCAGAGTGGAGTGTTTGTCGGCTGCTCGCTCTCACACGTGTGTGTTCTGTCCATGAGCTAATGGTGTGATAATAAATTGTAGCTGAGAGATTGTGGAGTGCAGAAAGACGTCGCTGCTCCTGTAAATGTGCTGATGTGGCGTCCTGTCCTCTGATTTCTGTGTGTGAGAGAAACACACCCACATTTCTGTTCCATGCTAAAGTTTAGCTGGATTATGGCTGTGTTTGTGTGTTTGAGATCAGTGTTCTGATATTTCATCATTTCTCTTCCAGTCTGCGTGGGTGTAATCTGACAGAGGAAAGCTGTAGAGTTCTGTCCTCAGTTCTCAGCTCAAACTCCTCCAGACTGAGAGAACTGAACCTGAGTAACAATAACCTGCAGGATTCAGGAGTGAAGCTGCTCTCTGCTGGACTGGAGAATCCACACTGTACACTGGAGATACTGAGGTACACACACACACACACACACACACACACACACACACAGAGTAATTGTACTGTATATAAAGATTGTGTGTGTTGTGTAGTAAAGCTGAGTGATTTACGCTGTAACTGTGAGATGTTTCTCTCTACAGGTTGTCTAAATGCAGGATTACAGGTGAAGGTTGTGCTGCTCTGGTTTCAGCTCTGAGGTCAAATCCCTCATCACACCTGAGAGAACTGAATCTGAACTGGAATAATCCAGGAGAATCAGGAGTGAAGCTGCTCTCTGATCTACTGAAGGATCCACACTGTACACTGGAGACACTACAGTGAGTTACTGACTCTACACACACACACACACACACACGTTTCATGTTCCATCTTCTCCACAGTGAACTCAATCACTGTTTCTCAAAGTGTGCTCCATGAGCGACCCCCCCTGCTGCTCCACGAGTTGATGTTGTAAAATATCACGTTTTATCAGTGTTTCTCAAATCGCCGATGTGACTCCAAAAGCAAAGTTCTGAGTCTCACAGATGAGTCGTTTTCTATATTGAATAAAGTCCTCTGTAAATTCAAATAGTCGCCTATTATTTCAATTTGTCTGACATTAAGCAGGCCAACAGTTTTGTGACACTGCCTATAGCTCCGTCAGTTTCGGTTACACTTTCATAATCAGCGTCACCTCTAAATGTGATGGGAATGTGGAATGCGGAGAAACTACGAGTTACCAAGTTAGACTCAGCATCAAACTGTCAAAAAGATAACGGATCGGTGGCTGAAGAGCGGGTCAGTCTAAAGAAAAGCACAAGAAACGTCTGACACGAGCAAGGACAAAGTGCAAAGACATGATGATTCAGTGAGCACTGATATGGAGTCCCAGGATAGTTTGCCGCAGGAGCTCCCTTAGAGTAGTAGTGAAGCTCAACATGACCATGGAAAATCGAGTGCTAAAGCGAAAGGAAAATACCACAGCGACTCCATCAAATTTGGATTTTTTTGGACTGGGAATACGGAGGATCCGAAACCACATTGTGTTCTGTGCTACGAAACATTGGCCAACGAGGCAATGAAACCTGCTAAGCTCAAGCGGCACTTCGAAACTAAACACAAGGATTACGTCAACAAACCGACTGCATTTTTGAGAGAAAATGTGAAGAGCTTCAGGATCACACGAGAAAGGGAGCCTCACAGTTTTTTGTGCCTGAAAATGCGAACGCTCCAGCAGCTTCATACAGGGTCTCCCTGCTGATCGCGAAAGCAGACCAACCTCATTCAATAGGCGAGACTTTAGTTCAGCCAGCTGCAAAGGTTATGGCTAACATGATGCTTGGGGGGAAAGCAAGCGATGAAATGAACAGGGTACCTCTGTCCAGTGACACTGTCCAGCAGCGCAGAACATCCATGGCTGAAAATGTCCAAGAGCAGCTGGTGACACGTTTATGTCAAAGTCAGTTTTTCTCTCTGCAAATGGACGAATCCACTGATATTGAGAACAAGGCAAATCTCCTGTGGTTTGTAAGGTGTATATATGATGGTGCTGTGCATGATGATTTTCTTTTTTTGTCACTCCCTGCTGACCAACACCACAGAAGAAGTGATTTTTTTTAACTGACTTAATGATTTCATTGTGCAGAATAACACTGACTGGACAAGATGCGTTGGCATTTGCACAGACGGTGCGACTGTGATGACGGCAGAATACAAGGGCCTCGCTGCGCGTGTCTGCACAGTAGCACCATCTGCCACAGCAACACACTGCTGCATTCACAGAGAGCAACTGGCAGTGAAAAAATGCCCCAGTGTCTTAAACCTGTCCTGGACGAGTCTGTGAAAATAGTTAATCTGAGTAAAAGCAAAGCACTGAACACACGTCTTTTTAAAGCTCAGTGTGAAGAAATGGGAAGCGAGCACACGAAACTTCTTTTTCAGACTGAAGTTCGCTGGTTATTGCGTGGGAAAGTTCTCACCCATCTATTTGAACTGCGTGATGAGGTCAAGTTATTCCTGCATCAAATTGATGAACTGTATGACAGAATGCAGGATTTCCAATGGCTCGCAAAATTGGTTTATCTTGCTGATCTGTTCAGCACTCTCAATACCATGAATTTAGCGCTGCAAGGAAAAGCCATCACAGTCTTTACTGTCCAGGACAAAATGAAAGCCGCACGCCTCAAGATGGAATTGTGGTGTGCCCGTCTCGATCGCCAAGAATTCGATAGTTTCCCTATGCTGGCAGATTTGCTTCTCACTGCCGAGGAGGTCCGGGATGGCAGCACAGTTGCAGCCTTTAAGGAACATCTGCACGGCCTTCACTCACAATTGGGCAGAGGTGGACAGTAATCAGAATCGGAATTACTTTATTAATCCCCGGAGGGAAATTCAAAAAATTAAGTACATTTACTTGAGTTCTGTACTTAAGTACACTTTTTGAGTATCCGCACTTTACTTGAGTATTTTTTTTTGGCAACTTCTGACTTTAACTTCACTCCATTTGAAAGACAAATATCGTACTTTTTACTCCACTATATTTCTATCAAGGTCCTCGTTACTCGTTACTCTGAAGCAGCTTTGAATGAGCATGTTTTTTCTTTTCTAAAACATGTTGTTTTCGCCGGTGACCCTGAGACAGCCGATCAGTAATCACTCGGGTCACGTCACGTCCACAGACTATAAAATCAAGTTCAGTGATTTCTCCGCAGAATTATTTAACACGATCAGTTGATAGCAGAATGGAAGGAGGCGGTTCTTCTGGAGAATGCACACACCCATGTTTCAGTTTTCTGAAAGGAATAACGAGTCGTTTCATTTCATTTTATTTATTTATTTTTTTGCCTAAAATGGAGTAAATCACAGCCTACAAAAACTCGTTGTCCGATCCGCGGAAGCATATTGAGGTTTGTAAAAGTTTTATTCCAAGAGAAAGCTTACCCAAAGTCACCCATGTTTCAGTTTTCTGAAAGGAATAACGATTGGTTTCGTTTTAAATGTTTGCTCCGTTTGCCTAAAACGAAGCACGTCATAGCCGACAAAAACTTGCTGTCTGACCTGCGGAAGGATATTAAGGTATGTAAACGTTTTATTCCAAGAAAAAGCTTATCATAAAGTTGTCTGTGCTTTAGAGCTAGCGATAACGTTGCAATATCTCTGCAGTCTGCTTATTCAAATGACTTTCTATGGATTTTCCCACCAAGTTGCCATAGTCTTGCCCACAGCTAACATTTACACACAGCTAGTTAACTTGGACACTGTTAGTCAGCATGTAAAAATGGAGTTACGCTAACATGAATAACGTTAACTTATCTGAAGTCCTTTCAGAAATATGTTTTAGCATAATCTTGTACAAGTAAACAGAATGTACAAATCTTTCTTTTCTAGTAATGTTAGCGACCCAATATGATTTTGAGTTTGAAAAGAGTTTGCTAGCGTCAGGTGGAGCTTCACTGACTAGCCAGCTTATTGTTAAATCACCATGATTCCACAGGCAGATTCATATGTGCATGAATACATACACTTACTCATGTATACACACACACACGCGCGCGCAACATGTGAGATGGACAGTATTTTACTCGTCCGTCACAACAAATTTTCGGAATTTTTTGTTTTGATGGCAGATGATGGTCTTGCATTTTTTTGTCTTGCTTAAAGCAGTGTTGCTGTTGGACAGTTATTAAGCTCGAGGTGTGGATCTGGGTTTTAATCAGGTTGGATCGTCATTTTTATTTTCTGAGGAAGCTGCGTTTACAGCTATTCCACTGTCTTCCTGATTAACATACACATACGGTACATGTGTGCACACACTGCCAGAGCTGGGTCAGAACACGACCATGCTGCTCTGTGGGGTGGGGAGGAGCGTTACAATTAATTAATAAATAAATAAATGGCAACGGCTCTTTTTCAGTTCAGTTGTGTTTCATTTTGTAACATTCTACCAGGTGTTTATTCTACAGGTTCTGCAAGTTGGTCAGTAAATCCAGTCGGTTGTTTCAGAGGCATTAGGTTTTGTAAGCGTTGTGGCAATAATACAACAATATGTTGACAGAAAATGTATTTTAAATACTGAAGTATTTTTAAAATCAAGTACTTCAGTACTTTAACTTAAGTAAAAATTTGACTGTTCAACTTTCACTTGCATTGGAGTAACATTTGATCAGTGGGATCTGTACTTTGACTTGAGTAATGAACTTGGGTTCTTTGTCCACCTCTGAATTGTGGAGATCTTTCCCAGAATTAGATGTGGGCTTTGAGTGGATCAGAAATCCATTTGGAGACAGAAAACACATTGAGCACGTCAGTTCCAAGCTATCACCAAGAGAGGTTGACGGTCTTGTGGACGTCGCATCAGATGGGACACTGAAGATGACGTTTAAAGAGAAATGCTTGACAGACTTTTAGGTCCACATCCAACCTGAACATCCTGAGCTGGCTGACTCTGCTCTGAAACTGTTAAAGGTGTCATTCCACGACAAACCGTTTAATACTTGCTCTTTTTGAAATACCATAGGTCACTCCAAGTTGCATATGCATGCTGCACGTGAAAATGTTCTTCTTACCCCATTCCCTGTATTAGCCTATGAAAGAAAATAAACGGAAAAACGAGCAAATCAGAAAAAGCCCTACGAACTTGCGTCACTTCAAAAATTAGTAGTCATGGTCTCGCCCATAACCCACTGGAGGGAGCGTCACAATGCTGTTAGCCAATCAGAAGCGATATGTTTACATGGCATGAATATTCATGAGTAAGAGCTGAAATCCTGTCGTTCTCTCCCCACCCACTCCTCCACCAAACTAGAACAGCCTGAAACAGAAGCACCACAGCATTTTTTTTCACCAAAACTGGCTCACAGGGCATTCATTCATACTAGAGACCACCGCACAATTAATGAAAAAACGATGCAATGACACCTTTAATGCCATTTTCAACCATGTACAACTGGGAAGTTGGATTTTCCACTCTGGTTGGACTGAAAACAAAGCAGCGCAACCGGAACAATGTGGCCCCCAATATGAGATTAAAACTGTCCAGTTTGGAGCCAGACATTGCTTCACTGATGGATCAGAATAAGCAGCACCATTCTTCCCATTAAGATAAGGACAACAATGAGTGAGATGACGATACTATTTGTAAAACTGTCATTTCATTAGTGTATAATTTGTAATATCCTGTTGAAGTCGGCTCATTGTTTTTTGTTCGGGATAATTAGGGGGTTTGGTGGTTGTAAATTTTTTTATTAATAAAGTAGTCCTTGGTCTGAAAAAGTTTGAGAAACACAAACGGATGTGTGTTGTTTAAAGTGTAATGTATTATTCTATAAGAAACTGAAACGTGTCTATGAGAATCAGATTTACTTTCTACATTAATTCCATATCATCAATCAATAAAAATTAAACTTGTGAATTGTAATTCTAGCTGTTTAGATCTTGTGTCTCCACCTCTATCCGTCCCTTTCCCTTTCTTGTAGTTAAATCCATCGTCTCATATGAGCTGAGACACGTGGATCTGTCCAAGTACAAACACACAGTCTCTTTATTTTATATTTTTATTCTGACATCAGAACCTTGTGTTCAGGGAGACACTTTATTTCACAACTGATGGAACACACTGCATTTATCCATCAGATATTCACAGATTTCATCATTTCTCTTCCAGTCTGTGGGGGTGTAATCTGACAGAGGAAAGCTGTAGAGTTCTGTCCTCAGTTCTCAGCTCAAACTCCTCCAGACTGAGAGAACTGGACCTGAGTAACAATAACCTGCAGGATTCAGGAGTGAAGCTGCTCTCTGCTGGACTGGAGAATCCACACTGTAAACTGGAGATACTGAGGTACACACACACACACACACACACACACACACAGAAACAAACCTCTGGTACTTTTACAGGAGATGGTTTCACTTGTTACACTAACAGGTTATTAAACCAACCTTTTGACACACGTGAACACACCACCTGTACTCAGGTCCACTCCAAACCCCCAGAAATCAGAGGTGTGTGTGTGAGCAGAGAATGATACACACCAACTGTTTTACTATCTGTTTGAAACTCAACACAACTTTGTGTTCAGTTCAAATAATTACATCATATTTTTCCCAAAATCTTGACCTCCAGCAGTAAAACAACCCCAATAAGAAGTGTCCATCAAACCCCACCCTCACAAACTCCTGACCAATCAGAGAACTCCCTCATGGACAGTGTCTTGCAAAAGTATTCACCCCCTTGGAGTTTGTCCTGTTTTGTCACATTACAAGCTGGAATTAAAATGGATGTTTGGAGAGTTAGCACCATTTGATTTACACAGCATGCCGACCACTTTAAAGCTGAAAATAGTTTTATTGTGACACAAACAAAAAATATGATGATCCCCCCCCCCCCCCCCCCCCCCAAAAAAAACCCAGCAATCTGGAGTGGGCATAGGTATTCAACCCCCAAAGCCAGTACCTTGTAGAGCCACCTTTTGCTGCAATTCCAGCTGCAAGTCTCTTAGGGAATGTCTCGATTAGCTTAGCACAGGGGTTCTCAACCTTTTCTGCTTCGAGGCCCACCTATTCATACTTGTACCCATTTGGGGCCCATTAAAACAGATCCCCAATTATTTTGGCTCATCTATTCTATTAGAATCTAATAATCTATTGTAAATTGTATTCATGGGATGCAACATCACTCCGTTACAGATGGGAGCCCAGGAATTAATTAAATCCGATAAAAACTGTTTTTAATTGTAGGTGTTGTATTTAAAACTATATGGATGTGCCAGAAGCCAAACCATGCATGCAGGGCATTCTCAGCCAAAAGGGATGAATGATCCAAAAGTGGAGTCTGGTCCATTAACACAGGAACTTAATGCCATGTTTGCGTTCAGCAAACAAGCAAGTTATTAAACCCAAGAAGTGGATATAGAAACCACTCAGTGGGATTCAATCCTTACACACTAACAAAGAAGGATTTTTCTTGTGAAACAAAAGTTTACTCGCTAAATTTGATATTAAGAGAATAAATTTTGATCCTCTTGTAGCCGTAACTAAATACAAAGACAATATCACATTCACATCACATTATCTCTAGCCGCTTTATCCTTCTACAGGGTCACAGGCAAGCTGGAGCCTATCCCAGCTGACTATGGGCGAAAGGCGGGGTACACCCTGGACAAGTCGCCAGGTCATCACAGGGCTGACACAGACACAGACAACCATTCACACTCACATTCACACCTACGGTCAATTTAGAGTCACCAGTTAACCTAACCTGCATGTCTTTGGACTGTGGGGGAAACCGGAGCACCCGGAGGAAACCCACGCGGACACGGGGAGAACATGCAAACTCCACACAGAAAGGCCCTCGCCGGCCCCGGGGCTCGAACCCAGGACCTTCTTGCTGTGAGGCGACAGCGCTAACCACTACACCACCGTGCCGCCACAAAGACAATAGTTAAGCATAATATTAATGAACTTAATGTGAAGATAATCAACAGATTTTAAGGATTTTTTTTAAAGATTGTGTATATTTTTAGTCTTTTGTATTTGTAATGATTTGTATCTGTACACGACCCCGCCAGCTCCGCTGATCAACTTATCGTCTTTAAATAAAGTCATTCATTCATTCATTCATTCATTCATTATGAGTTGGAAAATTATCCACCCATTGAGTTCCCCGACATTTCAGACTCCCTGGTGCTGCAGACAGACATCGTTCTACACCGGCGGTCCCCAAACACCGGTCTGCGGACATTCCAAACCGGGCCTTGACACAAAAAAAAAAAACAGAAATGTGCTCATCGCACCCGTTTAGATGTCAAACGTCTATGTGGAGACTGCACAGATTGCATAGGTGGCCCATAGCAGCATATTAAACAGCTTTTTTTTTTCAATCATGATGACTGTCTGTCTGTCCCGCCCCTCAAAACGTAGGCTACTTAACCCGCAGTGCAGTCTCAGTTCAGCTCAGTTCATGGTCAGCGGTACTGTACAGTCAGTGCTACACGTTAGCTAAAATGAACAAAAAGCAGACGTCATTAGCGAATTTCTTTGGTGTGGGTAGGGGCGAAAAAAGGCCCACTGATGATACTGGTGAACCAGAAACGTCGAAGAAAAAGAAGGGATCTTTCAATCGCAAATCTGACGAGTCATATCTTAAATATGGGTTTGCACTGACCAGTGACTCGCATGCACCAAATCCCTTGTGTGTGGTATGTGGCGATAAGTTGTCGAATGAGGCTATGAAGCCATCCAAGCTCATTCGACACCTAGAATCCAAACATCCGACACTTAAACACAAACCCCTTGAATTCTTTGAGCATAAAAAACGTGAACAAGATTCACAAAAACTCGTGCTCAAGACAACTGCATCTGTGAATGTGGCTGCGCTAAAAGCCTCATACTTAGTGGCTAATCGAATTGCTAAATGCAAGAAACCTTTCACTATTGGGGAAGAGCTAATTCTGCCATGTGCAAAAGACATGTGCAATGAAGTCTTTGGGGAGGCAGCAGCAAAAAAGATAGGCGCGGTACCTCTTTCAGCCAGTACTGTCCATAGGCGGATTGATGACATAGCGGAGGATATTGAGACACAGTTGTTGGAGAGGGTAAGAGGGTCACCGTCGTTTGCGATTCAGGTTGATGAGTCCACTGATGTGGAAAACCGGGCAATTCTGCTTGTTTTTGTGCGGTACATTTTTGAGGAGGATGTGCAGGAGGATTTGTTGTGTATACTGTCACTCCCAACAAACACCACAGGTGCAGAATTATTTCGAGCTTTGGATGGTTACAGTGGTGCTTGAAAGTTTGTGAACCCTTTAGAATTTTCTATATTTCTGCATAAATATGACTTAAAACATCATCAGATTTTCACACAAGTCCTAAAAGTAGATAAAGAGAACCTGGTTAAACAAATGAGACAAAAATATTATACTTGGTCATTTATTTATTGAGGAAAATGATCCAATATTACATATCTGTGAGTGGCAAAAATATGTGAACCTGTAGGATTAGCAGTTAATTTGAAGGTGAAATTAGAGTCAGGCATTTTCAATCAATGGGACGACAATCAGGTGTGAGTGGGCACCCTGTTTTATTTAAAGAACAGGGATCTATCAAAGTCTGATCTTCACAACACATGTTTGTGGAAGTATATCATGGCACGAACAAAGGAGATTTCTGAGGACCTCAGAAAAAGCATTGTTGATGCTCATCAGGCTGGAAAAGGTTACAAAACCATCTCTAAAGAGTTTGGACTCCACCAATCCACAGTCAGGCAGATTATGTACAAATGGAGGAAATTCAAGACCATTGTTACCCTCCCCAGGAGTGGTCAACCAACAAAGATCACTCCAAGAGCAAGGCGTGTAATAGTCAGCGAGGTCACAAAGGACCCCAGGGTAACTTCTAAGCAAATGAAGGCCTTTCTCACATTGGCTAATGTTCATGAGTCCACCATCAGGAGAACACTGAACACCAATGATGTGCATGACAGGGTTGCAAGGAGAAAGCCACTGCTCTCCAAAGATAATGTTGATGCTCGTCTGCAGTTTGCTAAAGATCACATGGACAAGCCAGAAGGCTATTGGAAAAATGTTTTGTGGACGGATGAGACCAAAATAGAACTTTTTGTTTTAAATGAGAAGCGTTATGTTTGGAGAAAGGAAAACACTGCATTCCAGCATAAGAACCTTATCCCATCTGTGAAACATGGTGGTGGTAGTATCATGGTTTGGGCCTGTATCTCCCCCCCAAAGACCCCCAATGATTGGAACATACCAACCTTAGTCACTTGTGAATAAATACCCCCACCCCCACATATTGTATCCTGCTGACTATCCTCATTTGTAAAAGTATGTGCACGCGAACATATGTGCCCCCCCGGTCCGCTGGGGAAAAAATGAGAACCAAACCGGTCCTTGGGGCTGAAAAGGTTGGGGACCCCTGTTCTACACAGACACACAGATGAAAACCTGGAAGAGGATGGAGGAGAACAACTTTTTATATGTGGCTGAGTTAAAGATCTGGGGATCAGGACACTGCAAGATAAATCCTGTCTCGTTTTTGCCCGGGTAAGGAGAAATTTCTGGGCTTTTTGTTGGCATCTTTGCGATGGTTGCTAGGACGCTACAAGTTTTAGTATCGAGTGTAAACAAATGACAGCAGCTCGATTCTCAAACCTCCCTGCTCTTCTCTTCCAGCAGGCATCACAGATCCATATAATTTACCCACAAACATATTTATTTATTCTGCTCTCTCTCTCTGTGTGTGTGTGTGTGTGTGTGTGTGTGTGTGTGTGTGTGTGTGTGTGTGTGTGCACGCAAGTTAAATGTAAAGTAGTAATGTGACAAAAATAAATGCTTCTTAATTTACCCACAAATGTATTTATTCTACTTGAAAGGTGTACAGCAAACCAGCTACTGAATTTGGGACACGACGACATCCTGAACTATTTAGTATTTGGCTTTAAACTTGGGGAAAAAAATTCGCAGCCCACTAGCTGGCGCTTCACGGTCCACTCATGGGCTGCAGCCCAGTGGTTGAGAAACACTGGCTTAGCACATCTAGCCACTGGGATTTTTGCCCATTCCTCAAGCCAAAACTGCTCCAACTCCTTCAAGTTAGATGGGTTGTGTTTCAGAGTTTATTTTATTTTTAAAAGGGACAGTGTACAAATTAAACATTATCCTTGTGGTAAGGACAGATGTCTGTACCAGGTTATAGCAGCACATGCTAATTTCCGCCTGTAGTCCCTTGGCAGGTGGATGTAATAAAAAAGATAAATAAAATGTACAGGAAATGTCACCAAATCTGTCATTAGAGTAATTTGTAGTGATTTAGACCAGTAAAATAGAAGTGGATAGCCTTATAAAGCATACATAGCAGTGTCATTTTTCACAATCACACACGCAAGCACTCACAAACACACACACCATAAGTTAAACGAAATGTGCAAAGGAATGTGCAAGCCAGTGCAAATATGCATTATCCCATCCCACTACCCCCTCTTTACATAGAGTATACGTTTTACCACTCCAACCTCGAGAGAGAGAGAGAGAGAGAGAGAGAGCAAGACATGCTCTCCAAATCACCAAAACTTCACATTTCAGTAGGTTTTACCCTCCCACACCTAATAGTCATACGCAAGCATAATAAGATAAAATAAGAATTAAAAAAAAAAAAGAAATAAAATATAAAAAAATTCCCCCCACACACACACAGGACTCTCCCATCCCTCACAATCCCCACACACCCACAAACACACTAAAAAGTGCAAGATCTGCATACACCCCATACACATATACCCCCACCCCCCATCACACACACACCATTCAATAAAATGCCCTATCCTTTTCTATCCATGTGTGCATAATTGAGTTGATAATATCCATTTCTTTGTCAAACGTGAAAAAGACTTAAAATTTGTACAGGATATTAATTCTGTTGGGAGGTTATTCCACTGATTTGTGGCTACAGAAGAAAAAGATGATTTACCAAATGCAGTCTTTCGTAGTGGGACACTACATTCCCCCCTCAACACTGATCTAGTGGTACGTGGTGATACCTCTGAGCATAAAGAAATAAATTGTTTCAAAGGTGGTGGTGCATCATTATGTATAATTTTAAAAAGCAGGCAGAGATTTGCATGCCTAATTAGATTTTCAGGGCTCAGTATGTTATATTTACGAAGCACAAGACAGTGGTGGTAAGAACGTTTTCTCCTGGCATGGATCTTTATGGCACTTTTGTAAATTGAGCTGAGGGGTCTTAATACCGTTTTGCAGGCTTGTGACCAACTTGTGATGCAGTATAGAAAATGAGACATAATCATTGCATTTAAGTATAAACTAGATGCATCAGAAGTGAGAGAGCTGCGTATGTATCTGAAATTTGATAGATTGAACTTCAGTGTGTTACTGAGGTTTTTTTTCCATGAGATTTAAAACTAAGAGTTGGGTCAAGAGTGATGCCTAGGTATTTAAACTCAGTTACATTCTTTATGGCTTGCCCGTTGATTGTGATTTCAGGATAGTTTCTGATTTTGGTTTTGCTTGTAAAGAACATGGATACCGTTTTATCAGTGTTTAAGACAAGACAGGAGCTATGCAGCCATTCTACAACCCTTTTCATTTCATTTGAAAGTATAGTTGCAACCTCAGATGCATTATTACCATGCACATACAATACAGTATCATCTGCATACATTACAATATTAACTCGGTCACATACAAGTGGGAGGTCGTTAATGTAAATACTAAACAGCAATGGCCCCAAAATAGACCCCTGTGGCACCCCCATTTCACATGCCTTGGATGAGGAAAGTGCACTATTAACCCGCATACACTGGTAACGATCAAATCAAATCAAATCAAATCAAGTTTATTTGTATAGCGCTTTTAACAATAAACATTGTCGCAAAGCAGCTTTACAGAATTTGAATGACTTAAAACATGAGCTAATTTTATCCCTAATCTATCCCCATTGAGCAAGCCTGTGGCGACGGTGGCAAGGAAAAACTCCCTCAGACGACATGAGGAAGAAACCTCAAGAGGAACCAGACTCAAAAGGGAACCCATCCTCATTTGGGCAACAACAGACAGCCTGACTATAATATTAACAGTTTTAACAGGTATAACCCTCAACTGTCCTCATGGGGCCGTCCTTCACAGGAGCGGTGCGATAAAACTCCGACCAAACACAGGGCACCAGGATGGATCAAGCAGGTCCGAGGGGCAGAAGAGGCCAGCATCTCAATCCCAGGATCAACATGTAACTCAGAGGGACAGATTGGGGGGGGGGGGGGGAGGGAGAGAAAGAAAACACAGGTTGTTAGGTATGCCCTAAAAATGACAAGTATTAAATCTGTGTGGTAGGCTCGCAGAGACGAGAGTCTTTACATCAGGCATAACACACAACAATGGCATGTTAATATGGTAAAAAATATCATGACCTGCTCTGGCTGGATGCTTGATTGGGTGATGGGAGCACACTCCTCAGCAATGATGAGATGCAGATGGGACCCTTGGGGCTGGCCAAGACAATTCAGTTACATTTCACCGGGTCTGGGACATGCGACAGAATGTCTGACGGCCGATTCCCTGCAGGCTACGATAGCCAGTCGAGGTCTCCACCCTCTCCACCAAAAGATTTCCTGTTGACTCCATGTAACTCAGAGGGACAGATTTGGGGTGGGGGGAGGGAGAGAAAACACAGGTTGTTAGGTATGCCCAATGTCACCTGAATAAGTAGGAGCAGTATACATATTGCACCGAGTACAAGCAGGGACTCCGGCAACTAACTATGACAGCATAACTAAAAGGAGAGAGCCAGAAGGTAACACAGGCATGAGGGAGCCCCGGGATATAAAGCAGCCAGCCACTACACCATCAACAAACTCGAGTGAGCAAGTGAGTGGGGACTGACAGCATCCATACATCCCAGTTTACCAAAACACTCTATGTCTGAGGACCCTCCAGATCTACTCCTTTACCTCATAAACACCATTAACAAAAGGCTTGACTAAACAGATATGTTTTCAGCCTAGACTTAAATGCTGAGACTGTGTCTGATTCCCGAACATTACTTGGAAGGCTGTTCCATAACTGTGGGGCTTTGTAAGAAAAGGCTCTGCCCCCTGATGTGGCCTTCACTATACGAGGTACCAGCAGATAGCCTGCACCTTTTGATCTAAGTAGGCGTGGCGGGTCATAGAGGAGCAGAAGTTCACTCAGGTACTGTGGTGCGAGACCATTTAGTGTTTTAAAGGTCAATAGTAGTATTTTATAATCAATACGAAATTTGATTGGGAGCCAATGCAGTGTGGATAAGACAGGCGTGATGTGGTCATATTTTCTAGTTCTAGTAAGGACTCTTGCTGCTGCATTTTGAACTAACTGGAGCTTGTTTATGCACTTATTGGAACATCCAGACAGTAAGGCATTACAATAATCCAACCTGGAGGTAACGAAAGCATGGACTAGTTTTTCTGCATCATGCAATGACATTAAATTTCTTATCTTTGCAATATTTCTGAGATGAAAGAAAGCTATCCGGGTGATGTTATCAATGTGAGTTTCGAATGAAAGACTGGGGTCAATAATCACTCCGAGGTCTTTTACTGCTGCACGTGAAGAAACAAAAAGGCCATCCAGAGTCACTGTGTAATCAGAAAACTTACTTCTAGCTGTATGTGGTCCTAGCACAAGTACTTCAGTCTTGTCAGAGTTAAGCAGAAGGAAATTAATAAGCATCCAGTGTCTAATGTCCTTAACACATTCCTCAATTCTATTAAGCTGGTGTCTCTCATCAGGTTTTGCAGAGACATACAACTGTGTGTCATCAGCATAACAGTGGAAACTAATACAATGTTTACGAATAATATCGCCCAGAGGTAACATATATAGAGAAAAAAGCAGTGGACCCAAGACAGAACCTTGTGGAACACCAAACTTTACCTTGGTACATCTAGAAATATCATCATTTATATCAACATACTGATAACGATCAGTTAGATAAGACCTGAGCCAGGAGAGGGCCATTCCCTTAACTCCCACAACATTTTCTAGTCTAGATCTTAGATGACTAAGATAAGATTTAATCCATTTTTGTGTGTCAACAGAAAGATCGTAATTAACTAGTTTATTTATTAGTTTCTCGTGGTTGACTGTATCGAAAGCCTTGCGAAGATCAAGGAAGACTGCTCCCACCACCCCTCCTTGATCAAGATATTTTTTTTATTTTCTCAATGAAATAGCAACAGGCAGTTTCTGTGGAGTGCTTTTTCCTGAAGCCAAATTGCATTGGATGTAAAAGGCTATTATAATCAAGATGGTCTGTTAATTGTTCAACAACTACCCTTTCAAATATTTTTGAAAGGGCTGGGAGAATACTAATAGGTCGATAGTTGCATACTTCTTGTGCATTACCTGCTTTAAACACAGGTGTCACCTATGGCATTTTTAAATACACTAGGGAAGATCTCATCACATCTCATTATCTCTAGCCGCTTTATCCTGTTCTACAGGGTCACAGGCAAGCTGGAGCCTATCCCAGCTGACTACGGGCGAAAGGCGGGGTACACCCTGGACAAGTCGCCAGGTCATCACAGGGCTGACACATAGACACAGACAACCATTCACACTCACATTCACACCTACGGTCAATTTAGAGTAACCCTAACCTGCATGTCTTTGGACTGTGGGGGAAACCGGAGCACCCGGAGGAAACCCACGTGGACACGGGGAGAACATGCAAACTCCGCACAGAAAGGCCCTCGCCGGCCACGGGGCTCGAACCCGGACCTTCTTGCTGTGAGGCGACAGCGCTAATCACTACACCACCGTGCCACCCACTAGGGAAGATGCATTCATCAATAGATTGGTTTACCAATTTAGTCAAAGGGGTAATTATGCATTCTTTATGTTTTTTTTATCAAGGCAGTGTCCATTCCATAGATATCTTTTGCTTTACTATTTGTAAGTGTAGATAAAATATTTGCAACCGTTGACTCATTTGTGGGTGCCAAGGTTAATGAGGATGTAGCCCTAATGGGTATTTGTGAGGTGCTTATTTTTCCAAATATCTGACCTAGCTGTTGCACAGAGTTTATAAAATAATCGTTAAAATGAGTTGCAACAGCCAAGCTATCATCTACAATACTACTGTTTATTTTGAGTTCTAATTTACCACACTTGCGATTTTCCTTTCCAAGAAGTTTGTCAATGTGTTTCCATAGTTTTTTTTGCTATTTCCTTTTGCATCTCTTATGATGTCAAGGAAAAAATTTGCTTTTGCCTTTCTGAGCTGTGTTACAACTTTATTTCTTAAACTTTTAAAAATTAAATTAATCGGTAACCAACCTTGATTTTAAAAACTTTTTTATGGCGGCATCTCTTTTCTTCATTAGGTCCCAGAGGTCATTGTTAAACCAGGGGAGATTTTGTTTTGATTTTGGTTTCTGTGTCAGTGTTTTAGTAATATATCTTTATAGGCTGTTACCAAGTCATTGCATGAATGTTCACATGATTTACTTCCAATAATTTCATTCCATTGTACCTGCTTTAGATCATGCTCAACTAATTTTAGATTTTTATTTGGAATGGAGGATATAGTGTTGTGACTTATAGAGTGTTGGTGTACAGCAATCAAGTTATGCCACAGATTCTCAATTGGATTGAGGTCTGGGCTTTGATTAGATCATTACAAGGCATTTAAATGTTTCCCTTTAAACTATTCCAGTGTAGCTTTAGCAGTATCTTTAGGATCATTGTCCTGCTGGAATGTGAACCTTCGTCCCAGTCTAAAACCTCTGGCCGACTCACAGGTTTTCCTCCAGAATTGCCCTGTATTTAGTGCCATCCATCTTTCCTTCAGTCCGGACCAGCTTTCCTGTCCCTGCGGATGAAAAACATCCCCACAGCACGATGCTGCCACCACCATGCTTCACTGTCGGAATGTTGTTCTCAGGGTGATGGGTCTGCGTCACACATGGCATTTCCCATGATGGCCACAAAGTTCTGTTTTAGTCTCATTTGACTAGAGATTCTTCCATGTGTTTGGGGAGTCTGCCACATGCTGTTGGGAAAACTCCAAACGTGTTTTTTCTTCAGCAGTGGCTTTTTTCTGGCCACTCTTCCATAAAGCCCTGCCCACTTTGTGGGGTGTACAGTTTAAAGTGGTCCAATGGACAGATACTCCCATCTCCACTGTGGATCTTTGCAGCTCCTTCAGTGTTATCTTTGGTGTCTTTATTGCATCTCTGATTAATGCCCTCCTTGCCCGGTCTGTGAGTTTTGGTGGGTGGGTCCTTCTCTTGTCAGGGTTGTAGTGGTGCCATATTCTTTCCATTTTGCTATAATGGATTTAATGTAGCTCCATGGGATATTCAAAGTTTGGGATATTTTTTATAACCCAACACTGATCTATACTTCTCCACAGCTTTGTCTCTGACCTGTTTGGAGGCTCCTTGGTTTTCATGTTGCTTGCTTAGTAGTCTGTGAAGATTCTCGGTCATCCAGGTCATAGTAAACTGTGAGTGGTAAAAGAGAGCAACTGGACTTGCTTGAAGATTCTTGAAGACGTTTCACCTCTCATCCGAAAGGCTTCTTCAGTTCTGTCTGACTAATAGGGAGTATCAGGTATTTATCCTCTCATGGATGAAAAGCTCATCTAAGGTGTCGTTGAGTCATCCTGTTGGTGTGGGTCACTGGGGGCTGGGTGTGGACGGCCTCGAGAGTCGTTAGGGTGATCAATGGATTGCCCGTTAGGGTGATCAATGGAATGCTGATTCTCTCTGTCCTCCTGTGAGTCACTGAAAACAGCTGGGTTTTGGTGTGCATTCAGTTGTCTGGGAAGTGTGCCAAGGACTGCATTGTAGGTAGCTGATAAATGATGTCTTAAACCCCCACCTCTGTTCAGTGATGGCCATTCCAGGTTGACAAAAATGGCTTCTTTAACTCCTCGCTCATACCAACGATCCTCTCTGGCTAAAATGCATACGTTGCAATCCTGAAATGAGTGTCCTTTGTTGTTAAGATGAAGGTAGACAGCAGTGTCCTGTCCTGAGGAACTGGCTTTCCTGTGTTGAGCCATGCGCCTGTGAAGTGGTTGTTTTGTTTCCCCAATATACGATTCCGTGCATTCCTCACTGCACTGAATGGTATACACTACGTTGCCCTGTTTGTGTCTGGCTATTCTGTCCTTAGGGTGGACCAGTTTCTGCTTCAGGGTGTTACTGGGTCTGGAATGTTATGTTTGTAGAAGATCCTCCTGAGTTTCTCAGATAGACCAGAAATGTAGGGAATGACAATGTTCTTGCATTTGTTCCTGTTATCCTCCTTGTCCATTATGTTCCTTTTTCTGCTCTTGAAGAAAGACCAGTTGGGATACCCGCAGTCCTGAAGTGCTTTCTTGATGTGATTCTGCTCCTTCTCTTTTCCCTCTACCGTTGTAGGGATGTTCTGAGCCCTGTGTTGCAAGGTACTAATGACCCCCAATTTGTGTTCCAGTGGGTGGTGAGAGTCGAAGAGTAGGTACTGGTCTGTGTGTGTGGGTTTCCGGGAGACCTCAATGCTAAGGCTTCTGTCTTGTCTAATGTGTACATCACAATCCAAGAAGGCTATTATTCCCACTGACGTCCTCCCGAGTGAAATTGATGTTGAGATCCACTGCACTGATGTGCTTAGAGAAGGCTTCCACCTCATGGGTTTTGATTTTAACTTAGGTGTCATTCATGTATCTGAACCAGTGGCTGGGAGCAACTCCTGAAAAAGTGGTCAAACCTTTATGTTCCACTTCCTCCATGTAAAGATTGGCCACAATAGGGGACACCGGTGAGCCCATGGCGCATCCATGCTTCTGTCTGTAGAAACTTTCATTAAACTGGAAATAAGTGGTAGTCAGGCAGAGGTCAAGCAGGGTGCAAATCTGGTCCGTGGTGAGGTTCGTTCTATCCAGTAAGGTGCTGTCTTGAAGGAGTCGTTTTCTAACAGATTCGACTGCTTTTGTGGTGGGAATGCAGGTGAAAAGAGACACACACACAGACCAGTACTTACTCTTCGACTCATCACCCACTGGAACACAAATTGGGGGTCATTAGGACCTTGCAAGACAGGGCTCAGAGCATCCCTACAATGGTAGAGGGAAAAGAGAAGGAGCAGAATCACATCAAGAAAGCACTTCAGGACTGTGGGTATCCCAACTGGTCTTTCTTCAAGAGCAGAAAAAGGAACGTAATGGACAAGGAGGATAACAGGAACAAACGCAAGAATGTTGTCATTCCCTACATTTCTGGTCTATCTGAGAAACTCGGAAGGATCTTCTACAAACACAACATTCCGGTACATTTCAGACCCAGTAACACCCTGAAGCACAAACTGGTCCACCCTAAGGACAGAATAGCCAGACACAAACAGGACAACATAGTGTATGCCATTCAGTGCAGTGAGGAATGCATGGACTCGTATATTGGAGAAACAAAACAACTGCTTCACAGGCGCATGGCTCAACACAGGAAAGCCAGTTCCTCAGGCCAGGACTCTGCTGTCTACCTTCATCTTAACAACAAAGGACACTCATTTCAGGATTGCAACGTACGCATTTTAGCCAGAGAGGATCGTTGGTATGAGCGAGGAGTTAAAGAAGCCATTTTTGTCAACCTGGAACGGCCATCACTGAACAGAGGTGGGGGTCTGAGGCCAAGTTTACATTAGACCGTATCTGTCTTGTTTTCTTCGTGGATGCACTGTCCGTTTACATTAAAACGCCGGGAAACGGGAATCCGCCAGGGTCCACGTATTCAATCCAGATTGTGTCTGGTCCGGTGCTGTGTAAACATTGAGAATACGCGGATACGCTGTGCTGAGCTCTAGCTGGCGTCGTCATTGGACAACGTCACTGTGACATCCACCTTCCTGATTCGTTGGCGTTGGTCATGTGACGCGACTGCTGAAAACCGGCGCGGACTTCCGCCTTGTATCACCTTTCATTAAAGAGTATAAAAGTATGAAAATACTGCAAATACTGATGCAAATATTGCCCATTGTGTAGTTATGATTGTCTTTAGGCTTGCCATCCTTCCACTTACAAGTGGTAAGTGACGCGCATGCCCGATATGCACTAGGATCACACACACAGCGGCTCAGTCCCGAATCACTGCTCGTGCACTTCACTCGCGCGCTCTGTGAGCTGCGCAGGGCCGGAGTGCGCACCCTGCAGAGGGCACTCGCTGTTCAGGGTGGAGTGATTTGGAGCGCAGGATGCCTGCGGAGCTGAGCGTATCCGTGTATTGGCGTTGCTGTGTGCACGCTAATCGTTTTAAAAACGTTAATCTGATGATCCGCTGATATGGTCTAATGTAAACCCCACCTAAGACACCATTTATGAGCCACCTACAATGCAGTCCTTGGTACACTTCCCAGACAACTGAATGCACACCAAAACCCAGCTGTTTTCAGTGACTCACAGGAGGACAGAGAGAATCAGCATTCCATTGATCACCCTAATGGGCAATCCATTGATCACCCTAACGACTCTTGAGGCCGTCCACACCCAGCCCCCAGTGACCCACACCAACAGGATAACTCAACGACACCTTAGATGAGCTTTTCATCCATGAGAGGATAAATACCTGATACTCCCTATTAGTCAGACAGAACTGAAGAAGCCTTTCGGATGAGAGGTGAAACGTCTTCAAGAATCTTCAAGCAAGTCCAGTTGCTCTCTTTTACCACCCACAGCTTGCTTAGTAGTGTTGCAGAGTCAGGGTCCTTCCAGAACAGGTTGATTTATACAGACATCATGTGACAGATCATGTGACACTTTGATTGCACACAGGTGGATCTTAATCAACTAATTATGTGACTTATGAAGTGAATTGGTTGGAGCAGCTCTTATTTAGGGGTTTCATATGAAAAGGGGTGAATACTTATGCACATTCCAGATTTCTATTTTTTCATTTTAATTCTTGTTTGTGTCAAATAAAAAAAAATGCACCTTTAAAGTGTTTTGCATGATGTGTAAATCAAACGGTGCTAACCCTCCAAAAATCCATTTTAATTCCAGCTTGTAATGCAACAAAACAGGACAAACACTAAGGGGGATGAATACTTTTGCAAGACACTGTACAAACAGTTTGGTGCTCTGGAAAATCAGTTCAATGTGAAATTAACCAAACCAAATGACAGTAACACAGTGTGTGTGTATGTGTGTGTGTGTGTGTGTGTGAGACAGTATTGTGTGTGTGTGTGTGTGTGTGTGTGTGTGTGTGTGTGTGTGTGTGTGAGAGAGAGAGAGTAGTGTGTGTGTGTGTGTGTGTGTGTGAGAGAGAGAGAGAGAGAGAGAGAGAGAGAGTACTGTGTGTGTTTAGTTTGTAGAAACTTGAACACGGATCAGAGTGGAGTGTTTGTCGGCTACTCGCTCTCACACGTGTGTGTTCTGTCCATGAGCTAATGGTGTGATAATAAATTGTAGCTGAGAGATTGTGGAGTGCAGAAAGACGTCGCTGCTCCTGTAAATGTGCTGATGTGGCGTCCTGTCCTCTGATTTCGGTGTGTGAGAGAAACACACTCACATTTCTATTCCATGCTAAAGTTTAAAGTTTAAAAGTTTAAAGCTGGACTGGAGAATCCACACTGTACACTGGAGATACTGAGGTACACACACACACACACACACACACACACACACACACACACACACACACACACAGTAAGTGTACTGTATATAAAGATTGTGTGTGTTGTGTAGTAAAGCTGAGTGATTTATGCTGTAACTGTGAGATGTTTCTCTCTACAGGTTGTCTGGCTGCAGGATTACAGGTGAAGGTTGTGCTGCTCTGGTTTCAGCTCTGAGGTCAAATCCCTCATCACACCTGAGAGAACTGAATCTGAACTACAATAATCCAGGAGAATCAGGAGTGAAGCTGCTCTCTGATCTACTGAAGGATCCACACTGTACACTGGAGACACTACAGTGAGTTACTGACTGTCTCTACACACACACACACACTAAGTGTACTGTATATAAAGATTGTGTGTGTTGTGTAGTAAAGCTGAGTGATTTATGCTGTAACTGTGAGATGTTTCTCTCCACACTGTACACTGGAGAAACTACAGTGAGTTACTGACTGTCTATACACACACACACACACACACACACACACACACACACACACACACAGTAAGAGTGATTTGGTGGTTTGATGTCTCTTTCTCCACTCCAGAGGAGATTCTGTATCTGAATGTGTTGGTACAGTAATAAATAAAAACACTGTTGTGCGGTTGGTGTTCTCTCTCTGAAAAGAGTGGAAGAGAGCCTGCCCCTGGTGGCTGTATCAGGCAACAGTGTTTCACTGAGAAAGAATGGATCCCCTCCCCTTTCATTTACACACATTTTGAGATAATTTTTCGTTTTGTATTTTGTAAACTTGAATCTGTGCTTTGTGTGTTCTGCGACACATTTTTCTTGTCATGAACCTGATGACTGATTCTGGTAAAAACATGTTCAAATCTGATCGTTCTGCCCTTTTCTCCTTCTTTACAGATTGTAGTTTTCGTCCTGATCTGATCTGAGTCTCACACACAGAGGATGATGAGGATAAACCCTCACAGTACAAAGTGATTTGAAAATCATCATCATCATTTAGTGATAATCAGATGTGTACAACATGTCAGCACTTCCACTTCTCTAGTTGTTTGTAAAAATACACCAGCTGAGATAAATAAACTTTAATTAACTCAACACTCATAAATATTTTCTTATTAATATCTTTTACAGCAAAACAGAAACTGTTAATGCACATCGAACATCATTTAATAGTTTTGTATGTACAGTATGCTTCTGTTTTTCCATTTACATGCAGCAGAAGGTCACATTTATGTTTAAAACACATCATAAATATCTTATAGTATCAGTTCACTGCAGTAATTTTGTCATTGCACAAAGTTACACACTGTTTATAACTGCGTAAAGTAAATTATTTTCCTCCTGAAATTATAAAATTCAGATGAGAGAGGTTTAATTTGGTTAACTCTGTACATAACTAATGTTTTAATACATTTTTAAATGCTGTGTTTATAAAAATGATGATTATCAATTCTGTATTGAATGTTAGATATATTTGTGTGAAGACACTTCATTGTGTATATGTACTGTGTGTGTGTCAATACACATCGATATCCTGATTATTGATCAGCATGTTATTTTCTCGGAGCATCTCTGAGACACTGATGGTTTAAAATTACATTGAAATGAATAATTTGCTGTAAATCGCTGTTTCATATTGTAGACTATTATACTACCATTTAATATTGCGTTATAAGCATAATCGCTTTGGGTGACCACAGGAGGGGAACAGAACAGATTCTGGAGATTGAACTGATCCCCATCAACCCTGTGCTGGGATGTGATTTTTCCGCGAATTCGCGGAATTCTGCTTTTTTCACCTCAAAACTTGAAGACAATTTTTTTTCCGATTTTTCCCTCATCCACATTCGTATCCTATTCGTTCCGACTTTGAAAGATGGCAGCCTCGGATTTGCATCTTTACGCCTCGATCACGGAGGCTGCCATCTTTCAACTCTTTGTTTGAAGCGAGCTTACGTACAGCTATCTAACAAGCGCGTTCATTGGTTGTTACAGAGCGATGAGCCAATCACGTACCTCGTTTCATCTCAATGACGTAATTGCGTAAATGACGTAATTACGTCAATGAGATGAAACGAGGTACGTGATTGGCTCATCGCTCTGTAACAACCAATGAACGCGCTTGTTAGATAGCTGTACGTAAGCTCGCTTCAAACAAAGAGTTGAAAGATGGCAGCCTCCGTGATCGAGTGTAAAGATGCAAATCGAGTTAAAGAAATCGACAGAATAGTGAAAAAAAGTTCCGCTGGGAATGGTTGGAGAAAAACCGCGGCTCGCCTCGGGGCGAATTACATCACAAGGCGCGGGGCTAGCGGGCCCTGCTCGCGCTGGTTCTTTGGGGGGGGGGGGTGAGAGAGAGAGAGAGTGTGTGAGAGAGAGTGTGTGAGCGAGAGAGAGAGTGTGTGAGTGAGAGTGTGTGTGTGAGCGACAGTGTGTGTGTGAGCGAGCGAGAGTGTGTGTCAGAGTTGCATGTTGACCATTAAATTGGCTTGAATTTGTTAATCATGATAAGTTTTTTCTTGTGTGTTTGCTTGCCATTTTAATACAATTTTTAAGTCAGAAAACCCCAGAACCCAGGAGCTTCGGGGGGCTTCCCCCCTTGTCCCCCCACCAGGCCGCTGCCCTGGACCAGCTGGGGGCCTGCGGCCACCAGCCCCCCGGCTAAAATTTTCAGATAATTTCACCAGCCCCAAATCACATCCCTGCCTGTGTCACATAATACAGCGCCATCTAGTGGCTCTTCCTGATATGACAGTGTTGTGTTGTTTTCCAGTTTCTCTCATTCAGATACACACAGTAACAGAATGAATTCACCAAATAACTGATTCATTCTGCTCAAATCTCTGAACCACACAATATTCCTTCACAACAATAAACACATTCTTATTGTTCAACACAGTTTGCAGTTATACTGCATTCATTTTGCAGACTTCTATACACACTTCTCAACACACTATGTACTTCTCATTGTCTCGTTTTTCCTAAACACTGGAGTCACCAATCAGAACTCAGTGTGTTGATGGATGAAACCATCTGTGAAAACCATTCACTCAGTTTTCTTCATCACCCAGGGAGAGATGGTTCACAACAGTAGGCTCAAGTGTCATTGATAGGAAGGGAGAAGAGAAACCGAGGGGTAGTTCTGGATGGCAGAGGGGTCTAGGGTGGGTTTTTCAGCAGTGGGGTGATGTGGGTTTGTTTGAAGCTGGAGGGAAACTATCCGGAGGACAAGGAGGAGTTGATAAAATGAGGATGTCAGGAGTGATAGTCGGGAGGGGATGTGATCAAGAGCACAGGTGGTAGGGTGGTGAGAGAGCAGGAGCTGGGTAACATCAGCTATGGAAGGGGGAGAAACAGAGAGCAGGGGGGAAGGGACATAGATGGGAGAGGAGGGGAGGGGATGGAGGGGGAAGCAGTCTGAAACTGAAAATGACTAAACTGGACTAAGAACAGAATATAATCCACCCAGCTAACATTTATTTAATTAAATACATCAGAAAAGCATCATCAACCTTCATCACTGAAAACGTTGAACATTTTAGATGTTTTATCTCCTAAAACCAGATACAGATATCCACACGAGTAAATGATGAATCTTATAGCAATAATGGATATATTTCATCTTAATAAATGTAATATTTATGTAAGATGCCATTTTTTATTTCTTTGAAAAGGGAGATTACATCACAGCACATTACACTGACTCAATAAAAACTACATTAAAACTACAGAGATCTGTAATTTATTTAAAATCTCTGTAGAACTGTAAGCACATGATCGTGTAAAGATGTGTCCACTTTGTAATAATAATAATCTATAAAACAGAAGAGCGCCTCCTGCTGTACGATGCTGTTAAAACCTTGTGGATGTTGTATATTATAGTTTATACAGCAAGTCTCTATATTTTTAGCTCTTATCTGCAGTTTAAACTTTATCTTTGTGAAACTTTCACATGATTAAAATCCGAGTTATGACAAGATCAGTAGGCCCCAACGGAGCGGGGACGTTTCCAGGCTTGCTGAGGTGTTGAGCAGGAGCGCACGACAAGGGGACTGAGCGCGTGTTTTTGGAGCAGCGTCTGTGAGACTGTGAAGTCGTGTTTTAAGAAGAAATTTTGATGCAATTGTTGGACAGTGGAAAAGGTGGTTTTGGCATAATCTGGATTGTGACTAAATCAGAATGGCTAGTTGTAGTGGAGGACTTTCTGAGGAGGAAGATATGGCGCTTGAATGGACAAAAGTAGTAAAAATAGGAAGAAGGAGCAAGGAAAGGAAAGGAAAAATAACACAATGACAAGACCAGGCAAATGAGCACTTGAAGAGGATGAGGAAAGAAGTGAAGCATGGAAAAAAATAATGAAGGAAGAGTTTATTCTTAAGTTTAAAGCAGGAGATGAGGTATCGTCTGTAAGTCTGACTGCCTTGACAAATGGACTGAGAAAAGCCATTGGGGATCTAGAGATGGCCGAGGTGTTAAGAGATGGCAGTTTGCTGGTGAAATGCAAAAATGCTGAACAGAGAAATAAAGCATTTAAACAACAAACAAACAGTATGTAAGAAAGAAATAGCAGAAAGAAGAGTAATTGGTGAGAAAAACAGAGTTAGGAGAGTGATATCAGGAATCCCCCGAGGAGAAAATCTGGATGAACTGAAGGAAATGCTTAAAGGAGGAATAATAACAGGAATTAGATGGCTACAAGCAATCAGGAATGGGGAAAGAGAAGATAGTCCATCTGTGTTACTGGAGTTCAAAGATGATGTTCTTCCAGGAAGGGTGATGGTTGGATATATGAGCTTCAGTGTAAGAGCATATGTTCCTCCTCCCCTTAGATGCTATCAGTGTCAGAGGTATGGCCACATTGCTAGTGTGTGTGTAAGGGAAAGCAGAGATGTAGATGATGTGGAGGGGAGCATGCATATGGAGAATGTGGGAGGAATAGTGAAGTAAAATGTAACTGCGGAGGAAATCACACAGCAGCATTTGGAGGATGCACAGTGAGGAAACAGGCAGTTGAGATTCAGCAAGTAAGAACAGAACAGAGAGTAACTTATACAGAGCCAGTGAAGATTGTGAATGTAGGGAAAAAATGAAAATATAATCCAAAATAAACAGGCAAGCAAAGACAGAGGGTTGTCAGATAACTACAAACAGGAATCACAATGAACAGATTGGTTCTGTTTCTAGCCTGTGTTATTAATTGCTCAGAACAAGCAAAGACTAAAACTGAAAAAAAAAATCAAAATTATAGTGAAGGCAGCAGCAAAGTTCCTGAACACAAAGGACTTATCTTGGGAAAAAATATGTGCAGATCTTAGTCAAGGGGAAGGGACAGCAGAGGGAAGTCATCAAATCATACCATAATGCTTATTCTTCAATGGAATGCTCGAAGTCTGATAGCAAATGGGCAAGAGTGTAAAGGCTACATCAATTCATTAAAAACAATACCAGATGTTATATGCATACAGGAAACATGGCTCAAACCAGTTCTAGACTTTAATATTAAAGAATATCATTGCATATACAAAGATAGGGTCAATGGAAATGGTGGAGGATGTGCAACATTTATCAGACAAGGTATGAAATGTAGACCGCTAATGACATTACAAGAGTTAGAAATAGTAGTGATTGAAATATGGACTAGAGAAGGAAGTATGAAAATTATAAACTTCTATAACCCATGTAAACAGTTAGAGAAAGGAAAATTAGAATCAATTTTGGAGCACTGGAGAGGGAAAGTAGTCTGGTATGGAGACTTCAATGCACACAGCACAATATGGGGGAACCATCCATCCATCCATCCATCCATTATTTGGAGCTGCTTATCCTGTCCTACAGGGTCTCAGGCAAGCTGGAGCCTATCCCAGTTGACTATGGGCGGGGGGGGGGGGGGGGGGGGGGTACACCCTGGACAAGTGAACAGGTTATCACAGGGCTGACACATAGACACAGACAACCATTCACACTCACATTCACACCTACGGTCAATTTAGAGCATGAGGGAACCAAGAAGACCCAAATGGAGACATTATAAAAGAAATAGTGGATGAAAAGGATTTGGTGTGTTTAAATGATGTTTCAGGCACAAGGGTGAATGTGGTGAGAGGAACAGAATCAGCAATCGATATCACACTGGTTTCACAATCGCTGTCTGGAAAAAGTAGATGGAAGACACTGAAAGGAAGTACTCTAGGAAGTGATCACTACCCAATATTTGTTAATATAGGAATAGAATATGACATAAAATGGGATGAAAGAGAAGGAAGATGGAAATTTGAGGAAGCTGATTGGAGTAAGTTCAAAGGATTATGTGAGAAGTTGAATGTTGTAAAAATAAATCAACCAGTTAATGACTTAAATTCTGAAATTAGTGGAAATAGGAGCAGCAAAAGAGTCTATCCCAAAAAGAAGTGGTAATAGTAAGGAAAAGTTAGTTCAGTAGTGGACACAAGAATGCACTAAGACAATACATAGTCGAAATAAGGCTTTCAAAGTTTTGGAAAAAAAAAAACAAAACACTGACTTTTCAAAATTTGATTGACTACAAGAGAAAGCAGGCAGTCGTGAGGAGTATAATAAAGTGGACTAAAAGAGAGAATTGGACAAAATATTGTGAATCTCTAGGTAGAAAAACACCATTAGAGAGAGTATGGGGTATGATTAAAAAATGTCAGGGAATTGGAAAGAGTATGGTATCCGATAGTGAAAGAGGGTAGAGATATAATAATAGACAATAAGAACAAAGCAGAATTATTAGCAAGAAACTTTGTTAGAGTACATAGTACAGGTAATTTGAGAGATGCAGAAAAAAAGAGGGAGGGAAGGGACAATAGCTAAAAACATCGAAGCACTTCAGGATGAAAAGGAATATGGAAATACAATTAATATGATGTTTTCAGTGACAGAATTGAATAAAGCACTGAAGATATCCGGAAAGACAACTCCAGGGAGAAACCAAATAAGCTTCTTAATGTTATAAAAAATCTTAGTGATAGAAGTAAGGAAATGCTACTAAAAATTTATAATAAGATATGGGAAGAAGGAACATTGACCAATCAATGGAAGGAATCCATAATTGTTCCTATTTGTAAACCGGGTAAAGATCCGAGTTTGGCATCGAGTTATCGACCGATAGCTCTAACATCACATGCAGGAAAAAATAATGGAAAGAATGATTTAAGAAAGGTTAGTTATTTAGAAATCAAAGGTGTAATAAAATGTTATCAAAGTGGATTTAGGAAAGGAAGAAGCACTGTAGATCCCGCTCTGTATCTAGAACATGAACTTCAGAAAGCTCAGGTTTATAAAGAGAGTGCAGTGGCTGTATTTTTTGGTGTTGAAAAAGCATTTGATATGATGTGGAAAGAGGGGTTAATAATTAGGTTACATCAACTGGGGATAAGAGGGAGAATGTATAGATGGGTTAAAAGTTTTTTTAACTGATATGATGATCTCAGTAGGAATAGGAAAAGAATATAGTACAGTAGGAATTATTTAGTAGAAAATGGAACCCCACAAGGTAGTATAGGAAGTCCAATATTGTTTTCAATGATGATAAATGAAATATTTCATAATGTAGATAGGTCTATTGGGGTCTCACTGTTTGCTGATGATGGGGTAATGTGGAAAAGGGGACGAAATATAGAGTTCATAGTGAAGAAACTACAACAAGCAATAGAGAAAGTAGAGGCATGGGCACAAGAATGGGGGTTTAGATTTGCGGTTGTAAAGACAAAGGTACTTTTTTTTTTACTAAAAAGAAAGTAGATAATCAAATTAGTCTTAAACTATATGGAGAAAACCTAGAAAGAGTAGACTGTTTCAAATATTTAGGAATTTAGTTTGACAAGAAGCTCACTTGGAAAACACATATTGAAAGAATAATAGGAAAATGTAAAAGACAGTGAATATTATTAGATGTTTGAGGAGAGTGGGGAGCAAATAGATCGGCCTTGAAAGCTATCTATAGAGGTCTAATCAGGTCAGTTCTTGATTATGGATGTATAATATATGAATCGGCATCAAAGACTTTACTTAAAAAATTGGACACAACCCAGAGTCAAGTTTTGAGACTGTGCTGTGGGGCCATAAAGACGACTCTGATACCAACTCTACAGGTAGAAATGGGTGAAATGTCTTTGGAAAAGCGAAGAACTCAGATAGCACTAACGTATTGAGCAAATTTAAGGGGTCATAACGAAAGTCATCTGGCTCAGAGTGTATTAAAACCATGCCAGGAAAAGGAAAAAGAACATACAAAGAGTTTTGGTTGGACGATAGAGAATAAGATCAGTGAGTTTGGAATAGCTGATAAAATGGTAAGCCCCACTGTGCCACTCTGTGTTGTCCCACCATGGATTCTAGAAGAAACAAGAGTCAATTTAAATCTGATAAAGAAGGAGAAAGGGGGAAATATAAGCAAAAATGAAGTTGGTAAATACATCAAAGAAAGTTATCCAGAATATGTTAAAATATTTACAGATGCATCTAAAACATTGGACAATAGAGTAGGAATAGCGTTTATCATTCGAGAAGTTAATGTCATGTTCAACAAAAGGGTTAGTGATAATTTAGCAGTATTTACAGGGGAACTGTTTGCTGTTCTTCTCACTCTCAGCTGGGTGGAGGAAGTAAAACCAGTCAAAGTTTTGATAGGTTCTGATTCCAGTAGTGCACTAAAAAGTATTAAATACATGCAGTCAAATACAAGACATAGTACGAGACATAACTCTAACAATATTCAGAATTAAAAGAGCAGGAGTGGAAGTTTAATTCATGTGGATTCCTGCACATAGTGGTGTGGAGGGAAATGAGCTGGCAGACAGATACTGTATGCAAAAGGAGCAACAAGAAAAAGAGAAATAAATATGGATGTAAAATATAGTAAGGCTGAGGTTAAAAGTATAATCAAGACAGAAATAAGAAAGAAATGGCAGAAAGAGTAGGATAGAGGAAATAAGGGTCGATATTACTACCGCATTCAAAAGAAAGTCGGAGAAATAAGAGGAAGCGATAGAAATAGAACGGAGGAAGACATTATATCAAGGATGAGGTTTGGTCACACTGCTCTGAACAGTACATTGAACATAATGGATGAGCATGTGAATGGAAGATGTGAACATTGTGGACTTCAGGAAACGGTGGAGCATGTGATGTTGGATTGTCCGAGATATCAACAAGAGAGACAGATACTTAAAGAGACGCTTCAAATGAATCATATGACACTAGGAATCAGAGAGATGTTGCACTTGAGGTCAGATAATGTAGGATATTGGGCTATTTTTAGGTTTTTAAATGATACAGGAATTATGAGGAGAATTTAGCACAATAGTGAAGAAAACATTCTGGTTCACACTTCAGTACAGAAGGCGGCGGTAAAGAACCTAAAAGCTGTTTATCATAAAACAATAAAGAGGAGGAGGATCAGGAGGCCCTGGGTCTCCATAGTGTGTGTGTGTGTATCCTCCCTCCGCCCCCAGAGCAGGAAGTGAAAGTCAGCAGCTCCATTTAGTGCCGAGGAGAAAACGAACCTTTTCAGGACTAAAACACGGTGAGTTTCTCCATCTAAAGCTTTAATAGAACCCTCTGAAAGTATTGGCCCCTTGCAGTGACGTCACGTTTCCGTTCTCCCCCGTCGCCTGGGGAACAAGCGAACTTTGTTCACAGACTGAAGCCAAGTGAAGATGTCCGGCGTCTGTTGCTGTTGTCCGAGGAAAACTGCAGCTAAAAAAGCTCTGCTACTGGATTGCTTGGATAATCTTAGTCAGAAAGAAGCGAAGGATAGATATCGGCGGAAATGAGAGTTTATTAGCGGTTATGATCCCAACAAAATCCCTCGAAGCGACTGGAGTGACGGTGCAGATTTGTGGGCGAGCGTTAGCTCCATGTTGGAACAGACCTTTTTCCTGAAGAGGAAACACACAGAAGAACACTTACACACTACAAAAGCCACAAACCCTTCTTTGTGTAAAGACTTTTTCCAGACAAGTCCATACTTGTAAGAATCGTCTTCAGGTTACACAAAACAAAATGATTGGCTGTTGCCAGTCCATCTCCGAGACAAACAGTTACAACTCAGTCACATCCACAACATGTTATATGGTAATGCTCCGAGATATCTCTCATCTTCTAGAAGTGTTCGGAATACTCACCATAATACCTGTTCAGGTCCCATGTCCCTTTTTGTTCCTTCTGTAAAGTCATTTGTCCGTTCTGCATTTAGGTTTACCGCCATCACTGCCTGGAACCAACTACCAAGTCAGAGTCCAGAAATGTTTTACATAGTTTTAAATCCAGTGTCAAGAATTTTTAATTTTAATTCTGAATATTGTTAGAGTTATGTCTCGTACTATGTCTTGTCTTGGACTGCATGTATTTAATATTTAAAGAATTTTTTATTTGATCAATTAGTGAATTCTTTGTCAACATTTTTCTTGAGAGCGGGGAGACGGTAATACCTTTTATCTATTTTTCTGTTTGAACAACCAAAAAGAGTGCAAAAATGAATCATATTTAAGACAGATTAAGTCTTGCTTACACGAAAGATGGTGTCTGTTTGTCCCCCAGGTGGAATTATCACGTGATGCGTGATGTCATGCCCAAGGGGTCGATTGGAACAGCAAAAACAATTCTTTTGTTTCACTCCTGGGGGACCTGACGCAAAGCAGTGTGGCGCGGGACAAATTTTGAAAGCTCATTGCAGGAGCGGGAGTGCACAATGCGGGAGCGAGCGGGAGCGGGAGTGCACAATGCGGGAGCGGGCGGGAGAAGTGAGGGAGAGGTGATAAGCCGCAGTCCCGCTAACTAAAAATGCCACAGACTCTGAAGTGGGAGTGCGAGTACGCAAAGCGAGAGCTGTCAATCATGAGCGCATGCAGCGCTCAACTTGGAATGTGTCAGCAGAATGTCAGAGTCGAAACAATAAACTTACAATAAACCTAACAATGCCACCTATAAATACACAACATGTAGATCTACATAACGTTATCTGTGCCATCTCACAGCAGTTTGCTTAGCTATTTTTAATCAGGGCAAATAGCCTTATAGCCAAAACTAGTATATGATGCTTTAATTTATGGAGATCCCTTTTGTTTACACGTGATTTCCAAATGAGGGGTATTGCAATTTTATATTAGCCTAAATGAACATCTACACCAAGTTGCAAGCATCAGGGGAAGATTATGGACGCACCAAATTTGGCTTAACGGTCATTTAATGGTGAAATGCCGTTCGCACTGTCAGCCAACTTCGGGTTGTTTCTCTGAATTCCGACAATAAACGAGACCATCCGAACACATCTGAAAGCATCGTGGTTTGAACTGTGTTGGTTCAAATCAACTTGGTTCAGACCAAGTTGGTACTACAGCTTTGGGAAACGGTCGTTTTTTGGATGTTAGTTAGTTCAAACTTGCATCGTACCATATTGGTTTAATGCTAACTTGGTTGGTTGTTTGGGAAACACACCCCTGAACGTGAGCTGTAGATATGTATGCTCAAATCCACTCAAAGTAGTTGGGTATCTCTGTAAAGCCTCAGCTGCGCATGCCGCCTGGCAACACGCACCCTCGCTACGTGCGCTAGGTGAAGGATCGGTCAGTGGAGAGCTCAGCTAAGCGCAGCATGTTTAATTCCCCAAGCCAATGACAAGAACTTTCGTGAGAAATAACGCGAACGTCTGTATCATGCGGGATTTGCGGGCGGGAGCGGGACAAAATATGGCAGGTGCGGGCGGGAGCGGGACTGAAAATCATAATTCTTTGCGGGAGCGGGACTGCACAATGCGGGAGCAGGACTGAAAATTCTGTCCCACGCAGACCTCTAGTTGCCAGTCCATCTCCGAGTCAAACAGTTACAACTCAATCACATCCACAACATGTTATATGGTAATGCTCCGAGATATCTCTCATCTTCTAGAAGACTCTCTGGGCGCCCAAGAATCTCACTTGGGCGTCCAAGAATCTTATTCTCTCTGGGCGCTCTGTTCAGCATTGGCGCCACCAAACTCAAACATTCCTCTCTCACTTCCTGAATCGCCACTTCCATCCTCCATCTTCTGACCAGTCACAACCCAGCTGTTGCCAACCGCCTCTTCTTCTTCGTCTAAGTGAAATGGCGGATTCGACACTACTCGGTGTATTACCGCCACCTACAGGATAATTATGTCCACTACTAGACCATCAGTCTCATATTCTGGCAAAAAGGCCAGAGGATTTTAAAAATCTAATTAGGCATGAAGTTACTTTTGGATCCTTCACTTGCAGCAGAGCAGGGAGGGTAATAGTGGTAACACCCAAGCTGGATAGGTCAGTTATCAGTGTATGCCTGTACACACTATACATCTTGCATTCTAATAAACTGTGGAAAACTGTCTCAGGAACTTTGCAAACATCGCATAATGCATCACTATGTTTATGAATCAGATGTAAATTTGAATTTAAGGCACAGTGCCCCAATCTGAGATGGGACAATACGACTTGCTCAGACCTATTCCCAGATATAATGCTTTGTGAGCAGACTGACGGTTGGATTGCATACAAATGCCTGCCCTTTACATCCCTATCCCATTGGTATTGCCACGTTCGAATAACCCCCTCCATCAACTTACTCCTTAATTCTGTTCTCCCTGGTCTAATTGGGGCAGAAATTGAGTCTTTTTTAAAGGATTCTTTTGCAAGTTTGTCTGCCACCTCATTCCCTTCAATGCCTATATGGGCAGGAACCCATAGAAAAGATACATCACAACCCAATTTATGTAACTCATTCACACTCATCAGAATGTCCATAATTAGATCAGGCCTAGCGTTTGAAGAATGGACTCTTAAGCACTGCAGGACTGAAGAAGAGTCAGAGCATATCACTACACTGTTAGGTCTCACTTCCATTACCCACTGCAGGGCTTTTATAATGGCCACAGATTCTGCCGTGAAGACAGCAATGTTGTCACTGAGCCTGTACCCATTTCGGACATTTAGCTGTGGGATGTAAAAAGCACAGCTTACCTTCCCTGAATCTGGGTCTTTGGATCCGTATGTGTATATTTGCAAACATGAGTTCCAGTTAAGCCGAATATACTCTGCTGCGGACTCACTACAAAATTCCACCCCATCATTGTGTTTATATTCATGCAACCTAAAATCAACTAGAAATGAGAGAAGCAGCCAAACCGGGATTGAGCCCCAATAAGAGCTCTTCACTGGGACCATTTCAAGTAGATTACAGTCTTTGGCCCATTGCACACACTGCTTGATAAAAGGCTGGCTCCTTACCTGCTCAGTAGCAAATTCATAACAATCTGTAGAAATCGAGCTTGCAGGGCAGATGCTAGATTTCTCCCTGAGTCTATTCCAGTAATGAACTGAAAGCTGGATTCTTCTTATTTTTAATGGCTTCTCTCCTGTTTCAATAAGAAGAGCAGAAGTGGATGTGGAGGCAAATGCACCGCAACATATTCTAAGGGCCTTGGACTGAATGACATCTAACTTTCTCAAAGCAGATTTTGCAGCTGCTCCATAAGCCTGACACCCATAATCAAAAATTGACCTAATCATAGCCTGATAAATAGTCAAAAGGGTGCTCTTTTCTGCACCCCAAGAGAATCCTGTCAAACACCGCATAACATTTAAAACCTTGCTGGTTTTAGCTACTACTTCTGAGATATGAGTGTTCCAGTTGAGTCTGCTATCAAAGCACATTCCCAGATATTTAAAACAGTCTACCCTTTCTATGGGAGTGTCATAAAGTGTTAAGGTACCATCCCATTTTTTCCTTGCACAACTAAACAACATATTTTGACTTGGATACAGAAATTTTGAAACCCCATTTCCCAGCCCATTTCTCTACAGATTTTAGTTCTCCTTGCATTCTATTAGTAATAAAAGATAGATTTCTTCCTCTGACCCACAGAGCGCCATCATCTGCATATAATGTTCTTCCAGTCCCATGGTTTGAATCAGCAAACATATCATTAATCATGACGTTAAATAGTACCGGGCTGATCACACTGCCCTGGGGGGTGCCATTATCGACCAAGGCTGCATTTGAGGTAGTTGCACCTACTCTTACCTGGATTGTGCGATCTTCTAGAAAGGTCTTGATCCACTTGAACATTCTCCCACTAACACCATAACTTGATAGCTTTAAAAGAAGGCCCTCTCTCCATAACATGTCATATGCCTTTTCAATATCTAGGAAGACAGCAATAAGAATTTCTTTATTAGCAAAAGCTTTCCTGACTTCCATGTCCAGAGCAACCACATTATCAATAGTACTCCTACCCTTCCTGAATCCACTTTGGTGATCTACCAGTGCCCCCTTAACTTCAAGGAAGTGGACCAATCTGTCAGTCACCATTCTCTCCATTATCTTACACAGAACAGAGGTAAGGGCTATGGGCCTGTACGAGAATGGAGAACTAGGGTCCTTACCAGGCTTTAAAATGGGGATGACAACAGCATGCTTCCACGACTTTGGTAGCTTACCTTGCCTCCAAATTTCATTCATGAGGCTAAGTAGTTCATCTAGCACAAAGTCAGAGACATGGTTAAACACTTCATTGTAGATGTTGTCCATTCCAGGGGCTGTATTCCTACCTCGAGCTATAGCTCTCTTTAGCTCTTCTAAGGAGAAGTAAACATTCACTTCACTACACAGTGACTCTTGGGGAATTGCAAACTCACCTACAGTCTGATCCCTTATTTCCCTACTCTCCTTTTCAAGGTTATCAGAACTGTGCACCCTTCTGAAGTGTTCCACTAACATATTCGCCTTTTCAGCAGAGGTCACAGCTAAGTCCGCTCCATCAGACAGAGCAGGGGGGCTGGGTTTTTTCCCAACCCCATTCATTTTCCTTATAGTGGACCACAGCAAAGACACAGGAGTATCCCCTGACAGACTGGAGCAAAACTCCCCCCAGCTGTTTTTCTTTGCAGTTTTAATAACTTTTCTTACCAGAGCCCTATAATATTTATACTGTATTAAGTTTTCAGGTGTTGGAAATCTCCACAGCACTCTGAAGGCTTTATTTCTTTTCTTAATAGCCTCATCACACTCCTTGTTCCACCAAGGAACCATTTTCTTCTGCAGTCCCTTACCTTTTTGGGGGATAGCGGCTGTTGCTGCTGCAGAGATAGCCCCTGTAAAAGCGTTGCTCCACTCATCTACTGTTCCATCCCTAAGGTCAGATAGAAAGTCAATGCACAAAGTTTCAAACTTCTCCCAATCTGCCTTCGTGAAATTAAATCTTCCTCCTACCCTATTTACTTCAGCCCTTAGCCTCAAGCCAAAGGTCCCCTTAGTTGGGAAATGATCACTGCCCATACTGTTTAAACCAAGTACTTCCCACTCACTTTTACCTCCTAATTCACCCGTAACTATCATAAGATCCAAGTAGGACATAGTTAATGAGTTTAGCTGGATCCTTGTAGGTTGTCCAGTATTTACACACACCAAGTTAAAATCTTGCATAAGACATTCAACAAGTGCTCCATTCCCATCTGTCTTGTTGCTTCTCCATAAAACATTATGTGCATTAAAGTCACCGGTCCATATAATAGGAGAGCGTACTTGCCTAAGTACATCCTCAAGCTCATGCCCATTTAACTGCAGACAGGGATTATAAAAGTTAAGTAATGTGACTCTTCCTGTGTCAGTCCAGATTTCCGTAACAATAAGCTCTAAATTGGAAACAATTGGCACGGTCCGGTATTCTATACCATCTTTAATAAAAGTTACACAACCACCCCCTTGTTTATCTTCTCTATCTTTACGAATAGAGACATACCCAGGCAGCACAAAATCTAAAATGGGCTTCAACCATGTCTCCTGGACACAGATAATGTGAAATACCTCGTCATTAGTGGTGATAAATCTTTTAAATTCCTGCCCATTCCCAATTAAACTACGGGCATTCCATTGCAAGAAGTTTAGGGGCATCTACCCTTCTCCTGCTGCAGCTACTTCACTACTCTGCGACATTGTGCGGTTTTCACCACTTTTAAGAAACTGGAAAAGAGATTCGGGAGTGACGCTCATTTTCAGATATCTCCCCGCTGCGATTGAGACAAGTTTAATCACGTCTGATCTATTCTTTGGACCTAAAAACTTAGACCCTGAAACCACATCAGCAATAAATGCCAGGAAGTCAATCTTTTTAACCATAATGCTGTCATCAGGCGGAGTGTGCACAATTTGCACTCTCGGGGGTTGCGGGGGCTTTTGAGGATATTGCTTATCATTTTGCTGAATATTTACTCGTCTCAAAGCCTCTGCATACGACACTCGCTGGTTAGTCCTAACTCTCTGCACTTCCACCGCTTTCACATACTGACGACACCCCTTGTATGCTGCACTGTGTTCTTCCCCGCAATTTGGACAACAAAGAGAAGCCTGCGGTTCACATTCCCCATAACTATGATCCGCACCACACCTGCCACACTTCCTTCTCCCTCTGCATACAGCCGCAACATGTCCATACCTCTGACAATTAAAACATCGGAGAGGAGGTCTGATATAAGGTTTCACTTGAAAGCTCAGGTATCCAAGTTGTACTCGGCGTGGGATCGTTTGCAAATTAAATGTCAATACCACTGTTTGACTATCCACTTTTACACTATTCCTCATTACTTGAATTCGCTTTGCTTCAACAACCACTTCGCTGTTTATCTCCTGCATAATTTCATTATTTGATATTCCCAAAGGAACTCCATATATTACCCCCTTTGCCTTTGTGCGTGTCCCGGGTACATAAACCTCCACATCAAACTTCTTTAATGACTTTAGCGCAAGCGCTTTTTCTTGCTGACATTTGGAATTACATTCCACAAGAATCCTGCCATTGGTGAGGGATATTGCATGTTGGAAGCTACCAATTTCTTCACCTAATAGCTCAGCCAATTTAATGGGATTTATTCCCCTGCCCCCATTGCCACTCAGCTTCACAATTACATTAAATTCTCCAACTCTCCTCTCTTTCAAACGCCGAGACTCTCCTTCACTCCCTGTACTTAAAGATTTACTTCTTTCTTTCCGTTTCCTATGATTAACTACCTGAAATTCTTCACCCCCGCTATCCATACTATCTGAAAACCCCATATCATCCCCTAAATTATCGAAAGGCATACTACGAAAACTCGTAGTTTAGCCTTAAGATTAGGTGTTACCACTCGAATCCCCCCCAGCAAAAACCTTCCTATGGAGTCGGCTCTCTCTCCCAACTCAAGCCAAGAATGGGCCTCGACCAACACACCAACTCGTTGCTGCCATGAGTAATATATCCTGCTCGGTTCTACCGTTCAAGCCCCGCCGGTCTGACTTGGGTCCATTTTCATCTTCGGCTCTGCGTCCATCTTAGAAACTCACTGCGCTCGCGACATCATTTGCTCTCTGACGTCATTTCCGTGGATTGAGCGGGTCAGAAACCGCCCCTCCCCCACCCAGTGTTTTCATCTGCTCTACACCAAAATCATAGCGGACATACTTTCTTATTTTCAACACAGAATGGCAAAGTTCGCCGAAAAGTGAGGGAAATATATAAAGATTTCCAGGTGTTCGGTTGAAATGTTTCCCCTCGTGGGCCAAGTTGCAACAGGAGCCAAACCATGCAGGCGATATTAAAGCTAAGCTAACGGAGCATGCGCAGTGCGCAGGCAGCCTTTTGCCACCACTTTCCCATCAGCTGCCCTGTCGCTAGTGTACTGCTGTTTTCTTTCCTTGTCCAGACCGGTTGAATTGATCAGTAGAACTGGTTTCATAAGCCATGCTCGGCATTAATTACTGTTCGCCATCACTTCATCTTCATGCATTTAACTGTGCTGTGGGGAGAGCGGGGAAAGGCCCAGCGCCATTTTTGGATCCCAAATGTTTGTCATGTCTCGTTCAAAATGCTCATTGTCATTTACATCTCTCATCTGTGTTCACTTTGGCTAATGTCAGGAAATGCAAATGTACACACGGACTGTGAAAAACACTCATTTATTGGGTAAAACTTTGCGATGACATTTCCGTCTTCACTTTAGCCTACTCACCGGCATTCAAACTCAGCTACTTCCGGGTTTAGGGAAAACCGAGGGACTGAACCACTTGGGTCAGATAGAGGCGTTCGATGGGTTGAACCATTTTGACAGGGGTGGGATTTACAACAAAATGTGTTGAAAACAAAAGACAGAGGATTCACGAAAACACTGAGTGGATTCAGGGCAACTTGTCAGATCCCGAAGGATTTCGCAGTGATTTCAAAATCAACATCACTATTTAGAATTCAATTCCTACAACTCATCATTTCTATTAATTCATTTTTTACCCGTTTTCTTTCTCTTTCACCTTGTGGCTTTTCTTGTGAAAGATTTCTTGGCGGCGGCACGGTGGTGTAGTGGTTAGCGCTGTCGCCTCACAGCAAGAAGGTCCGGGTTCGAGCCCCGTGGCCGGCGAGGGCCTTTCTGTGTGGAGTTTGCATGTTCTCCCCGTGTCCGCGTGGGTTTCCTCCGGGTGCTCTGGTTTCCCCCACAGTCCAAAGACATGCAGGTTAGGTTAACTGGTGACTCTAAATTGACCGTAGGTGTGAATGTGAGTGTGAATGGTTGTCTGTGTCTATGTGTCAGCCCTGTGATGACCTGGCGACTTGTCCAGGGTGTACCCCGCCTTTCGCCCGTAGTCAGCTGGGATAGGCTCCAGCTTGCCTGCGACCCTGTAGAACAGGATAAAGTGGCTAGAGATAATGAGATGAGATGAGATTTCTTGGCCTTTCTCTCACTCTTTCACCACTTCTTTCCTTTTCTTCCTCTGGCAAAACTCTCTTTCTCTTCCCGGGTTTCACTTCATCTTTCTCTCCTTGGTTCACTTGTTCTGACATCTTTTTAAAGTGTGTATTAAAGTGTGTAAAGTGGTGATTATTGTGTTGTGCTGTTTGAGTTGTTCTTGGTGGAAAAACCCGATAAATATGAAATTATCTGTAGACAAAAATAAGTTCTGTCGGTGCACTCGCGCTTCTAGTTCCTGCCAAAATCAAACAGCCAATCAGAATCGCGAGGGGCGGGGCCGGCTGGGATCCCTGTGTGTCCATTAAACATCAGCTCGATGGGCTTCCAGATTTTCTTCAGTATGGAGCTCCGCTCGCGCGGGCCAGAAGCTCCGCTATGAACGAACTGCTTCACTGAAACTATAAGCATAATCAAAATCATGCATGCATATTTTAATTTTTTCACACAAATATTTTAATTCTTGCTGTGCACCTGGCACCAGCCACAATTACAGTTTATTTTGTATTTAACTTCTTTGTAGGTTTACCCGAACTCCTTCAAAAGATGGAAGATTTGAAGAGATCAGTAGTAGCCCATTCCCCTGCTACCAGTAATGAAAGACAGGAACCCCTTACAGAGTTCATATCAACACCGCCAGTACATGTTCGAGCACAGAACACTCTTTGCTCATCACAGTCTTTGGCAGTGATGCCCACTTCATCTCGGCCTGCGACCCACTGAGGCAGCTGCCACGGCCCCAAGTTAGCCTGCAGAAAGTTTTTGATGACCCAGTTGATGCAAATGGTCAGCTAAGATATCATATATCTCTAAAATATGAAAATAGTGTTGAGACTCAGTGTTTGAAAGGGAGTTTGAGAAGTGCTTTCGCAATTTTTTTCAGTACCATCTAACTTAAAGTTAGATTGATTGCTGAAGAATTGATAATTAATATGTGCAGCACCTAGCTGCTTGGCCTCCAGTGTGGCAAGAGTGCTAACAACCAACAATTCAATTCTAAGGTCGGAAATTTCCACTCTGTGCCCCTCGTTCTCATCTCATTTCATTATCTCTAGCCGCTTTATCCTTCTACAGGGTCGCAGGCAAGCTGGAGCCTATCCCAGCTGACTACGGGCGAAAGGCGAGGTACACCCTGGACAAGTCGCCAGGTCATCACAGGGCTGACACATAGACACAGACAACCATTCACACCTACGGTCAATTTAGAGTCACCAGTTAACCTAACCTGCATGTCTTTGGACTGTGGGGGAAACCGGAGCACCTGGAGGAAACCCACACGGACACGGGGAGAACATGCAAACTCTGCACAGAAAGGCCCTCGCCGACCACGGGGCTCGAACCCGGACCTTCTTGCTGTGAGGCGACAGCGCTAACCACTACACCACCATGCCGCCGCCCCTCTTTCTAGATCTCCCAATTATGATTGCATTACCATTATGTAAGTGAAACAAACTTGAGTGACAATAAACACCAAGCCAATAAGAATATTATGTGAATTTGAATTCTTTTTCTTTTATATTTCTAGGTTGACCTTGGATTTGGGGTGTCTGTAAATGCTTCAAATTTACAGTATGTGAGCAGAGTAGATTTAAGGAAAACTACATATACCATATGTGAAACAGTGTTTTTCCTGAACTGAGCTGGCTAATTGTAGTGTAACGGGGAAGAAGTCCAATGCCTTCAAGGATCAAACTGAAAGACCCATGTTGGATGAAAACAAAGTTTCTGTTGTCATACGTACGTATGTTTTTTTATTTACTGACAGAAATATTATAGTTAAAAACAAGATGCAACTCTGTTGAAAAGCACTGAGAAGTCATGTCGAATGTTCCTTAGAAACCAATTTCTTGAAAGACATCAGATGACATGCATAATCACATTTTTCATACAAATAAAACAAGAATGGGGCCTCAGACGCTCGGGGGGCAACCATGCTGTGTTAAATCCATCAAAGGCCTCAAGGTTGTGAATTCAAACCCATCCAATTCGAATCCCAATCAAACAAATAAACTAAACAAGTGGTAGCCCTTGGTAGCCAAGGGTTATGAACATGTACCCAGTGTTTGTGGCTTTTCAATATTGAGTTCCAAGTAATCCAGCTCGATTTTCCCTCCAGTCTAAAATGAGATGGTCGTCTATAAATGCAGATGTTTGCATGGGTTCTTGAGGGTATTGCCCACAGCTTTCCTCGCAAAAAGGCATACACCAGCCTTCATCGTATAATTGAAATCTTGAGCGCCAAAATGTGTGAAAAAAGTATAGAACAAATCTCTATGCGCAGAAATTGCCTAGATAATAAAATTGAATTGACCAAACAAATAAATAAATAACAAACAGGAATGTATGATACTTCTAAAGCTATTTGTCTTTATCTATTTTTAGACTTTGTGAAGAGACTTCATCCAGGGAGTGAAGAAAAGATGATTAAGAAAACCATTGGTGCAAAACTCAACATTTGTCAAAAACTGGAGCGAAGGAAAATACAGAACACGACTTAATTCAGAACAATTTTCTCGTCTCGTCTCGTCTTCTTCCGCTTATCCGGGACCGGGTCGCGAAGGCAGCAGTCTAAGCATGGAAGCCCAAACTTCCCTTTCCTCAGACACCTCGGCCAGCTCCTCGGGAAGAACACCGAGGCGTTCCCAGGCCAGCCAAGAGACATAGTCCCTCCAGCGTGTCCTGGGTCTTCCCCGGGGCCTCCTCCCGGGGGGACATGCCTGGAGCACCTCCCCAGGGAGGCGTCCAGGAGGCATCCGAAAAAGATGCCTGAGCCACCTCAGCTGGTTCCTCTCGATGTGGAGGAGCAGCGGCTCTACTCCGAGCTCCTCCCGAGTGACTGTGCTTCTCACCCTATCTCTAAGGGAGCGCCCAGCCACCCTGCGAAGGAAACTCATTTCAGCCGCTTGTATCCGCGATCTTGTTCTTTCTGTCATTACCCAAAGCTCATGACCATAGGTGAGAGTCGGAACGTAGATCGACCGGTAAATTGAGAGCTTCGCCTTTTGGCTCAGCTCCTTCTTCACCACGACGGACCGGTAAAGCAACCGCATCACTGCGGAGGCTGCACCGATCCGCCTGTCGATCTCACGCTCCATCCTTCCCTCACTCGTGAACAAGATCCGGAGATACTTAAACTCCTCCACTTGAGGCAGGACTTCTCCACCAACCTGGAGAGGGCAAGCCACCCTTTTCCGGTCGAGAACCATGGCCTCGGACTTGGAGGTGCTGATTCTCATCCCAGCCGCTTCACACTCGACTGCAAACCGCCCCAGTGCATGCTGAAGGTCCTGGTTTGAAGAAGCCAACAGGACAACATCATCCGCAAAAAGCAGAGATGAAATCCTGTGGTTCCCAAACAGGATTCCTTCCGGCCCCTGGCTGCGCCTAGAAATTCTGTCCATAAAAATTATGAACAGAACCGGTGACAAAGGGCAGCCCTGCCGGAGTCCAACATGCACTGGGAACAGGTCTGACTTACTGCCGGCAATGCGAACCAGACTCCTGCTCCGTTCATACAGGGACCGGACAGCCCTTAGCAAAGAGCCCCGAACCCCATACTCCCGAAGCACCCCCCACAGAATACCACGGGGGACACGGTCGAATGCCTTCTCCAGATCCACAAAGCACATGTGGACTGGTTGGGCAAACTCCCATGAACCCTCGAGCACCCTATGAAGGGTATAGAGCTGGTCCAGTGTTCCACAACCAGGACGAAAACCGCATTGTTCCTCCTGGATCCGAGGTTCAACTATTGGTCGAATTCTCCTCTCCAGTACCCTGGAGTAAACTTTCCCTGGGAGGCTGAGAAGTGTGATTCCCCTATAATTGTAGCACACTCTCCGGTCCCCTTTCTTAAAAAGAGGGACCACCACCCCAGTCTGCCACTCCAGAGGCACTGTCCCCGACCGCCACGCAATGTTGCAGAGGCATGTCAACCAAGACAGCCCCTCAGCATCCAGAGACTTGAGATACTCAGGGCGGATCTCATCCACCCCCGGTGCCTTGCCACCGAGGAGCTTGCAAACCACCTCAGTGACTTCGGCTTGGGTAATGGACGAGTCCACCTCTGAGTCATCAGCCTCAGTCTCCTCAGTGGAAGACATGACGGTGGGATTGAGGAGATCCTCAAAGTATTCCTTCCACCGCCCGACAATGTCCCCAGTTGAGGTCAACAGCTCCCCACCCGCACTGTAAACAGTGTTGGCAGAGTACTGCTTCCCCCTCCTGAGGCGCCGGACGGTTTGCCAGAATTTCTTCGAGGCTGACCGATAGTCCTTCTCCATGGCCTCCCCGAACTCCTCCCAGTTCCGAGTTTTTGCCTCTGCAACTGCCCGAGCTGCAGCATGCCTGGCCTGCCGATACCCGTCGGCTGCCTCAGGAGTCCCGGAGGTCAACATGGCCCGATAGGACTCCTTCTTCAGCTTGACGGCATCCCTTACTTCCGGTGTCCACCACCGGGTTCGGGGATTGCCGCCACGACAGGCACCGGAGACCTTGCGGCCACAGCTCCGAACAGCTGTGTCCACAATGGAGGTAGAGAACATGGTCCACTCAGACTCAATGTCCCCCGCCTCCCTCGGAAGCTGGGAAAAGCTCTCCCGGAGGTGGGAGTTAAAGACCTCCCCAACAGAGTGCTCAGCCAGATGTTCCCAGCAGACCCTCACCATACATTTGGGCCTGCCAGGTCTGTCCAGCTTCCTCCTCCACCAGTGGATCCAACTCACCACCAGGTGGTGATCAGTTGACAGCTCAGCCCCTCTCTTCACCTGAGTGTCCAAGACATAGGGCCAGAGATCAGATGAAACGACTCCAAAGTCAATCATCGACCTCCGACCTAAGGTGTCCTGGTGCCATGTGCACTTATGGACACCCCTATGCTCGAACATGGTGTTCGTTATGGACAAACCGTGACTAGCACAGAAGTCCAATAACAAAACACCACTCGGGTTCAGATCAGGGAGGCCGTTCCTCCCAACCACGCCCCTCCAGGTGTCACTGTCGTCACCCACGTGAGCATTGAAGTCCCCCAGTAGCACAATGGAGTCCCCAGTCTGAGCACCCCTCAGTACCTCTCCCAGGGACTCCAAGAAGGCCAGATACTCTATACTGCTATTTGGCCCATAGGCACAAACAACAGCAAGAGCCCTCTCCCCAATCCGAAGGCGCAGAGAGGCGACCCTCTCGTTCACTGGGGTAAACTCCAACACATGGCGGCTGAGCTGGGGAGCTATAAGCAAGCCCACACCAGCCCGCCGCCGCTCACCACGGGCGACTCCAGAGAAGTGGAAAGTCCAGCCCCTCTCGAGGAGCTGGGTTCCAGAGCCCAAGCTGTGCGTGGAGGTGAGCCCGACTATCTCTAGCCAGTACCTCTCAACCTCCCGCACAAGCTCAGGCTCTTTCCCCCCCAGCGTAGTGACATTCCACGTCCCAACAGCCAGCCGCTGTGTCCGGGGATCAGGTCGTCGAGGCCCCTGCCTTCGACTGCCACCCAATCCACACTGCACCAAACCCCTACTGCTACCTCTGTGGGTGGTGAACCCACAGGAGGTCGGGCCCACATCACCTCTTCGGGCTGAGCCCGGCCGGGCCCCATGGGCAAAGGCCCGGCCACCAAGCGCTCGCATACGAGCCCCAACCCCAGGCCTGGCTCCAGGGTGGGGCCCCGGCTGCGTCCTACCGGGCGACGTCACGGTCCTGGATTTTTTCTCCATGGGGGTTTTTGGTGAACTGCTCTTGGTCTGGCCTGTCACCTAGGACCTGTCTGCCTTGGGAAACCCTAACAGGGGCATAATGCCCCCGACAACATAGCTCCTAGGATCATTCAAGCACACAAACCCCTCCACCACAATAAGGTGGCAGTTCTAGGAGGGGCAGAACAATTTTGCTATGTTTTACTCCAACCATTCCTTTAATTTTTGATCCTTTTTGTATAGCTGTTTTAAAACTTTTATGAAACATTTTCTATTTTCCTGTTGACGATAAATAAATATTCAGATTGCTTTTATAATTAAGTCCAGTCTGCATTTTTATTTTGTCCTATTTCAGTTAATTATTCTTCATTTACTAGGGCTTCATATTTTGGAATAAGCAACCCTCTTTAAGTTTTCTGCACAGAACTGATTTTAGCTCTAGAAAATTGTCATTCAATTATGTATAGAAATGACTGACCAAAATGGGATTGAAAGACTCTTTGAATATGAAGCTCAAGTGATCATAACCAGATAATTCCCTGTAACTGTGTGATATATGCATTACTGCCTAATGAGATTATTCTGTAAGTATTTACTCGTATGTGTATACCGAGGTGACAAATTTTAGGGACTGATCAACAGTGCAACTTGCATGGAAGAATTCCAAAAGAACCTGTCGCAATAGTAGCTGCAGAATTGCTGGGTCTATGGAACTGGTCTATAGAACTGGTCTAAAGAACTGGTCTAAAGGATCTGCTCTACTGGAATTTTTTTTTTTCATAGAATGTGCCGATAGAACTTTTTGGTATAGAACTTGGGTACTAAAGTTCTACAGGATTTCCATTCGGTTTTCTATAGGATTCCTATAGAAGATTTTTAGTAATGAAAGAGGGTAGAAGAGATATAATAATAGACAATAGAACAAAGCAGAATTATTCGCAAGGACCTTTGTTAAAGTACATAGTACGGGTAATTTGAGAGATGCAGAAAAAAGAGGGAGGGAAGGGACAATAGCTAAAAACACAGAAGCACTTCAGCATAAAAAGGAATATGGAAATACAATTAATATGATGTTTTCAGGGGCGGCATGGTGGTGGTGGTTAGCGCTGTCGCCTCACAGCAAGAAGGTCCTGGGTTCGAGCCCCGTGGCCGGTGAGGGCCTTTCTGTGTGGAGTTTGCATGTTCTCCCTGTGTCCGCATGGGTTTCCTCCGGGTGCTCCGGTTTCCCCCACAGTCCAAAGACATGCAGGTTAGGTTAACTGGTGACTCTAAATTGACTGTAGGTGTGAATGTGAGTGTGAATGGTTGTTTGCGTCTATGTGTCAGCCCTGTGATGACCTGGCGACTTGTCCAGGGTGTACCCCGCCTTTCGCCCGTAGTCAGCTGGGATAGGCTCCAGCTTGCCTGCGACCCTGCAGAACAGGATAAAGCGGCTAGAGATAATGAGATGAGATGATGTTTTCAGTGACAATTGAATAAAGCACTGAAGATATCCAGAAAGACAACTCCAGGGAGAGACCAAATAAGCTACTTAATATTAAAAAATCTTAGTGATAGAAGTAAGGAAATACTACTAAAAATGTATAATAAGATATGGGAAGAAGGAACATTGCCCAATCAATGGAAGTAATCCATAATTGTTCCTATTTGTAAACTGGGTAAAGAGCCGAGCTTGGCATCGAGTTATCGACTGATAGCCCTAACATCGCATGCAGGAAAAATTATGGAAAGAATGATTTAAGAAAGGTTAGTTTATTATTTATAAATCAAAGGTGTAATAAAATGTTATCAAAGTGGATTTAGGAAAAGAAGAAGCACTATAGATTGTATCTAGAACATGAACTTAGGAAAGCTCAGGTTAGTAAAGAGAGTGTAGTGGCTGTACTTTTTGATGTTGAAAAAGCATATGATATGATGTGGAAAGAGGGGTTAATAATTAGGTTACATCAACTGGGGAGAAGAGGGAGAATGTATAAATGGGTTAAAAGTTTTTTAACTGATATGATCTCAGTAAGAATAGGAAAATAATGGAGTAGGAATTATTTAGTAGAAAATGGAACCCCACAAGGTAGTATACTAAGTCCAATATTGTTTTCATATGATAAATGAAATATTTAGTAATGTAGATAGGCCTGTTGGGGTCTCACTGTATGCTGATGATGAAGTAATGTGGAAAAGGGGACGAAATATAGAGTTTATAGTGAAGAAATTACAACAAGCGATAGAGAAAGTAGAGGCATGGGCACAAGAATAGGGGTTTAGATTTGCGGTTGTAAAGACAAGGGTACTTTTTTTTTTACTAAAAAGAAAGTAGATAATCAAATTAGTCTTAAACTATATGGAGAAAACCTAGAAAGAGTAGACTGTTTCAAATATTTAGGGATTTGGTTTGACAAGAAGCTCACTTGGAAAACACGTATTGAAAGAATAGTAGGAAAATGTAAAAAGACAGTGAATATTATTAGATGTTTGAGGAGTAGAGAGTGGGGAGCAAATAGATCAGCCTTGAAAGCTATCTATAGAGGTCTAATCAGGTCAGTTCTTGATTATGGATGTATAATATATGAATCGGCATCAAAGACTTTACTTAAAAAATTGGACACGATCCAGAGTCAAGTTTTGAGATTGTGCTGTGGGGCCATAAAGACGACTCTGATACCAGCTCTACAGGTAGAAATGGGTGAAATGCCTTTGGAAAAGTGAAAAACTCAGATAGCACTAATGTACTGGGCAAATTTAAGGGGTCATAACGAAAGTCATCTGGCCAGAGTGCATTAAAACAATGCCAGGAAAAGGAAAAAAAGCATACAAAGAGTTTTGGTTGGACGATAGAGAATAAGATCAGTGAGTTTGGAATAGCTGATAAAATGGTAGGCCCCACTGTGCCAATCTGTGTTATCCCACCATGGATTCTAGAAGAAACAAGGGTCGATTCAAATCTGCTAAAGAAGGAGAAAGGGGAAAATATAAGCAAAAATGAAGTTCGTAAAAACATCAAAGATTTTTTACCAATTTTTTTACCAACTAAATTAAAAAGATTTAATTTAGTTATATGATAAAAATGACAGTAGGCTATGTTGCATCAGGTCTATATTTTGTGAAATGATGCCGGTGTTTGTATTTGGCATTAATGTACTTTGTACTTGACAGTTGTCGCAGCCTACAGTTCTGTCATAATGAGTGATTAAATTGGATGTTTTCCAGAGAGTGTGTCTGTGTATTCTAAATACAGTGCATCATATCTACTTTGTTAAATGGTTAGTGTTGTTTGGGATGTGTTCTAAGACTTTCAACAGAGAAATGCTGACGCAATTGTCACGGTCAAGTAAACAGGAATTCTGGTTCGTAGGCCCGTGTAGTTTTTATCGGTGAGTTGCCATGTTGGAGCGCCATCTACCGACGAATGTTGGCAGCTAACAAAATGGGCCTCCCTGTGATATAGTTTTATTACCACTAGAAAGCAGAGATGGGAGAGAATGTAAACACCTAAGCCGAATGATGTTCTTGAATATGCGAAGGAAATCAGGAAAAACAGCTCTCTTTGGTCAACTGAGGCAAGTCACAGACCTAGTTTACCCAGCACCCCTTAGGTATTTTAAAACAACCAAAATCGAGCATTGGCCTAAATTAATCATGAACAATAAACATTAATCTCATTAAGTATTATTTAAACAAAAAAAAAAATGTCGATGTAACTGTAAGACTAATATGAATGTGTGTAATGTAGTGCAGAAACTGAACTCATAAACTAGTAAATTAGAATGACGCAATCCATTCTCTTTTCTCATGTTACATTCAGCCATGCATTGGAGCCTAACTTTTTTTTTTTTTAATTGAAGTATATAAAACAGGTACAATCTAACAAATCCACAAAAATCAGGATAACAGATGAAGAAAATACATGGATGTAGACAAAAATAAATTAAGAAGAATAACTAGGCCTATAAAATTAATAAAGCAAACAGGATAAATAAAAAGATAAATAAATAAAAGACAAATAAAAAATAAATAACCTCAGCAATGCAGATGTTAGATATGCATCATAGCCTACATAATATTCTGCATGTGCGCCACCTACTGGTGCATGTAGGATTCAGAACCCAGCAGATGATTGCAGAGTTATAATCTGATTGAAGCACACGGAGCCGAGTACCAGACAGCAGATTCTTCACCTCCAGCACTGACGGGCTCATGCTGCCATTTAGAAGCTGTTTGCATTGTTGTTCGATTTACAAATAGTATACTGGTCTTTAGCTGCATATTTTTTACTTTACAAGATAGGCATCAAGTACATTTTGGCGGGTTTTGAACATATTTTGGGCTGGAAAACATCAGCAGTATCTCCCCGCAAGTTCCATGTTAACCGACTGTTATGAATTTGCCTCTGATCAGGTGAGGAGTCAGCCTTTTCTAAAACAATGTATGACATGGGCCAAAGATTTTAACTTACTTGACATGGTCCCAGTTAAAAGTACTTATTGGGGACCAGTCCCAACCTGGCTGCTCCCCCCTGTCCAGGTGGACTTTAGGTTACACGAGGACAAACATAATGAAGAGGTTGAATTTTCTAGTGATTCTGCCACAGAGTATATTCAGCTTAACTGGAACTCTTGTTTGCAAATTTATACTGATGGATCCAAAGACCCAGATTCAGGAAGAGTGAGTTGTGCTTTCTATATCCCTCAGCTTAATATTAAAAATGGGTATAGACTTACTGACAATATGGCTGTTTTTACAGCTAAGTCTATGGGTATCCTAAAAGCTTTACAGTGGGTAGTGGAGGCACAGCCCAAAAATGTGGGTTTATGCTCTGACTCCTTTTCACTCCTACATTGTCTTAACATGTACACTTCCAATGCTCGTCCCGATTTAATTACTGATATTATGCTGCTGAACAACCTACATAGGAGAGGTTGTGACGTATCATTTTTGTGGGTTCCTGCCCATATATGTAGGTATAAAGGGGAACGAGGTAGTTGACCAACTGGCAAAAGAATATTTAAATAATGATGTGGTTACGTTGCCAGTTAGTCCAGGAAGGACTGAGTTGAGGAGCCAACTTATGGAAAAAGTGTTCCAGACATGGCAAGCTCAATGGGACAAGGATTTAAAGGGGAGACACTTGTATTCAATCCAGCCTTCAGTAAATGCACAGTGCACTCTATCAGGAGTTAGGTCTCAACAAGTGGTGCTGACCCGTCTCAGATTGGGGCATTGAGCCCTAAACTCTACATTACCTCTGATTCATGAACACAGAGATGGATTATGCGAAGTGTGCAGAGTTCCTGAGACAGTTTCTCATGTTTTATTAGTGTGTGTGCAATATTGTGAGTCTAGACGTACGTTTTTTAACGACTTGTCCGGCTTGGGTGTTACTACTGTTTGTTTCCCTCCCTGTTCTGCTTCAACTGAAGGATTCTAAAGTTGCATCCAGTCGAGTTAGATTTTTAAAATCCTCTGGCCTTTACGCCAGAATCTGAGACTGATGGACTAGTAGTGGATTTAATTATCCTGTAGGTGGCGGTAATACACCGGATGGTGTCTAATCCGCCATTATATCCTGAAGAAGATGATCAGCAGTATCTGGCAACACTGAGGGTGTGTGCGTAGATTTACATAGAAGACTAGATGCCTCGTCCATAGATTTACATAGAAGACTAGATGCCTCGTCCCCGTTGCCCGTCAACGAAGTCAAACGTCCGCACATGGCGGCCATCTTACCTCAGACAGCTGGCTTACCCATTACATTGTGTTGGTAGCGATATGTACTTTTCAGATGACCGTAACTTCCTCAAATTTCAATCGATATTCAAACGGTTTGGTTTGTTATATAAAAAACAAACAAACGGAAGTATGTATTTATGATAATGATGAATAATCATTTTATGTTTAAAAAAAATACGCATAGCTTGGCGAAAATATTTCAGTATACTACAGACTGTAAGACAGGATGCATGCTGAAATTCCTCTGCTGTGAGAAGCCTAACACTGCATACTTATGGATAACTGCGGCCTTAGGACAAATAACCATACAATTTATTTCCAATTTTTAGTGAAAATATTTTTACATGTGATAGGGCCGTAGGGGAAGCTAAAGTTAAATAAACAGCTTACTCACTTCTGAAACTTCAGAAATACTTCATCCACCTCAAAAACCTAATACATCATAGCATAATAACAAATGTAAACTCACATCATAGCATAATAACAAATGCACTGCCCGAGTAAGTAATAGTATAAAACAGTGACAGCGACTCACGGTAGTTTGTGACAAAAAAAGCATTTAATTAATCACGTGGTTATACTTCCAAGGATAAAAAGATATCTTTACATTTACAAAAAGAACATTCAAAGCTGATTATCATGTCAAAGTCAATATATGTTAGCACAGAAGATTGAAATTTCATTTGACTAGGCTCCAATGTGCAGTTAAAATAAAACTAAACATACTGATATAAACATCTACAATTAAAACACACACAGACACACATCATCTTGTCATCAAAGTCAGTACTTTGATTTCCTGTAAATCATAATGCGAGTGCTGGGCTGTGCTGTGCTTGCGTAAGTCTTCATACCCCTTGAAAATTTTTACACTGTATATTTGGCTAATGCCCTTTAAACAGTACTACTTTGTTGTGCTTCTGTCTCATGCTGTTGTTCTGTAAGGAAAGGGTTGTCATCTTGGCAATGTGGTGTAGTCTAATGGCCCTTTTCCACTACCCTTTTTCAGCTCGCTTCAGCTCACTTCAGCCCGACACGGCTCGCGTTTCGACTACCTTAGAGCAGCACGACTCAGCTCGCTTCATCCCTGCTTAGCACCCAAAACTCGCACGGTTTTGGAGTGGGGCTGAAGCGAGCCAAACCGAGCCGAGTGGGGCTAGGGGCGTGAGGAGACACTCCCCTGTGCACTGATTGGTGAGGAGGAGTGTCCTCACATGCCCACACATGCCCCGCGAGCACGCTGGGATCTGTAAACACCGTAAACCCGGAAGAAGAAGAATTACGAATTACGAGAATTTCTGAAGCCTTATGCGCCTCGCCTCATCTATACGCTCTTGCCAGTATCTGTTGGCGTTGTCGGTGACAACAAGCCACAGCACCAAGACCAGCAACACTAACGACTCCATATTTATTGTTTACTATCCGGGTCTTCTTCTTCTTCTTTATGTTTATTGGCGGTTGGCATCCAACATTTTGGACATTTAGCTGTGGGATGTAAAAAGCACAGCTTACCTTCCCTGAATCTGGGTCTTTGGATCCGTCTGTGTATATTTGCAGACATGAGTTCCAGTTAAGCCGAATATACTCTGCTGCGGCCTCACTACAAAATTCCACCTCATCATTGTGTTTATATTCCTGCAACCTAAAATCAACTAGAAATGAGGGAAGCAGCCAAACCGGGATTGAGCCCCAATAAGAGCTCTTCACTGGGACCATTTCAAGTACAACCCCGATTCCAAAAAAGCTGGGACAAAGTACAAATTGTAAATAAAAACGGAATGCAATAATTTACAAATCTCAAAAACTGATATTGTATTCACAGTAGAACATAGACAACATATCAAATGTCGAAAGTGAGACATTTTGAAATTTCATGCCAAATATTGGCTCATTTGAAATTTCATGACAGCAACACATCTCAAAAAAGTTGGGACAGGGGCAATAAGAGGCTGGAAAAGTTAAAGCTACAAAAAAGGAACAGTTGGAGGACCAAATTGCAACTCATTAGGTCAATTGGCAATAGGTCATTAACATGACTGGGTATAAAAAGAGCATCTTGGAGTGGCAGCGGCTCTCAGAAGTAAAGATGGGAAGAGGATCACCAATCCCCCTAATTCTGTGCCGACAAATAGTGGAGCAATATCAGAAAGGAGTTCGACAGTGTAAAATTGCAAAGAGTTTGAACATATCGTCATCTACAGTGCATAATATCATCAAAAGATTCAGAGAATCTGGAAGAATCTCTGTGCGTAAGGGTCAAGGCCGGAAAACCATACTGGGTGCCCGTGATCTTCGGGCCCTTAGACGGCACTGCATCACATACAGGCATGCTTCTGTATTGGAAATCACAAAATGGGCTCAGGAATATTTCCAGAGAACATTATCTGTGAACACAATTCACCGTGCCATCCGCCGTTGCCAGCTAAAACTCTATAGTTCAAAGAAGAAGCCGTATCTAAACATGATCCAGAAGCGCAGACGTCTTCTCTGGGCCAAGGCTCATTTAAAATGGACTGTGGCAAAGTGGAAAACTGTTCTGTGGTCAGACGAATCAAAATTTGAAGTTCTTTATGGAAATCAGGGACGCCGTGTCATTCGGACTAAAGAGGAGAAGGACGACCCAAGTTGTTATCAGCGCTCAGTTCAGAAGCCTGCATCTCTGATGGTATGGGGTTGCATTAGTGCGTGTGGCATGGGCAGCTTACACATCTGGAAAGACACCATCAATGCTGAAAGGTATATCCAGGTTCTAGAGCAACATATGCTCCCATCCAGACGACGTCTCTTTCAGGGAAGACCTTGCATTTTCCAACATGACAATGCCAAACCACATACTGCATCAATTACAGCATCATGGCTGCGTAGAAGAAGGGTCCGGGTACTGAACTGGCCAGCCTGCAGTCCAGATCTTTCACCCATAGAAAACATTTGGCGCATCATAAAACAGAAGATACGACAAAAAAGACCTAAGACAGTTGAGCAACTAGAATCCTACATTAGACAAGAATGGGTTAACATTCCTATCCCTAAACTTGAGCAACTTGTCTCCTCAGTCCCCAGACGTTTACAGACTGTTGTAAAGAGAAAAGGGGATGTCTCACAGTGGGAAACATGGCCTTGTCCCAACTTTTTTGAGATGTGTTGTTGTCATGAAATTTTAAATCACCTAATTTTTCTCTTTAAATGATACATTTTCTCAGTTTAAACATTTGATATGTCATCTATGTTCTATTCTGAATAAAATATGGAATTTTGAAACTTCCACATCATTGCATTCCGTTTTTATTTACAATTTGTACTTTGTCCCAACTTTTTTGGAATCGGGGTTGTAGATTACAGTCTTTGGCCCATTGCACACACTGCTTGATAAAAGGCTGGTTCCTTACCTGCTCAGTAGCAAATTCATAACAATCCGTAGAAATCGAGCTTGCAGGGCAGATGCTAGATTTCTCCCTGAGTCTATTCCAGTAATGAACTGAAAGCTGGATTCTTCTTATTTTTAATGGCTTCTCTCCTGTTTCAATAAGAAGAGCAGAAGTGGATGTGGAGGCAAATGCACCGCAACATATTCTAAGGGCCTTGGACTGAATGACATCTAACTTTCTCAAAGCAGATTTTGCAGCTGCTCCATAAGCCTGACACCCATAATCAAAAATTGACCTAATCATAGCCTGATAAATAGTCAAAAGGGTGCTCTTTTCTGCACCCCAAGAGAATCCTGTCAAACACCGCATGACATTTAAAACCTTGCTGGTTTTAGCTACTACTTCTGAGATATGAGTGTTCCAGTTGAGTCTGCTATCAAACCACATTCCCAGATATTTAAAACAGTCTACCCTTTCTATGGGAGTGTCATAAAGTGTTAAGGTACCATCCCATTTTTTCCTTGCACGACTAAAAACAACATATTTTGACTTGGATACAGAAATTTTGAAACCCCATTTCCCAGCCCATTTCCTCTACAGATTTTAGTTCTCCTTGCATTCTATTAGTAATAAAAGATAGATTTCTTCCTCTGACCCACAGAGCGCCATCATCTGCATATAATGTTCTTCCAGTCCCATGGTTTGAATCAGCAAACATATCATTAATCATGACGTTAAATAGTACCGGGCTGATCACACTGCCCTGGGGGGTGCCATTATCGACCAAGGCTGCATTTGAGGTAGTTGCACCTACTCTTACCTGGATTGTACGATCTTCTAGAAAGGTCTTGATCCACTTGAACATTCTCCCACTAACACCATAACTTTATAGCTTTAAAAGAAGGCCCTCTCTCCATAACATGTCATATGCCTTTTCAATATCTAGGAAGACAGCAATAAGAATTTCTTTATTAGCAAAAGCTTTCCTGACTTCCATGTCCAGAGCAACCACATTATCAATAGTACTCCTACCCTTCCTGAATCCACTTTGGTGATCTACCAGTGCCCCCTTAACTTCAAGGAAGTGGACCAATCTGTCAGTCACCATTCTCTCCATTATCTTACACAGAACAGAGGTAAGGGCTATGGGCCTGTACGAGGATGGAGAACTAGGGTCCTTACCAGGCTTTAAAATGGGGATGACAACAGCATGCTTCCACGACTTTGGTAGCTTACCTTGCCTCCAAATTTCATTCATGAGGCTAAGTAGTTCATCTAGCACAAAGTCAGAGACATGGTTAAACACTTCATTGTAGATGTTGTCCATTCCAGGGGCTGTATTCCTACCTCGAGCTATAGCTCTCTTTAGCTCTTCTAAGGAGAAGTAAACATTCACTTCACTACACAGTGACTCTTGGGGAATTGCAAACTCACCTACAGTCTGATCCCTTATTTCCCTACTCTCCTTTTCAAGGTTATCAGAACTGTGCACCCTTCTGAAGTGTTCCACTAACATATTCGCCTTTTCAGCAGAGGTCACAGCTAAGTCCGCTCCATCAGACAGAGCAGGGGGGCTGGGTTTTTTCCCAACCCCATTCATTTTCCTTATAGTGGACCACAGCAAAGACACAGGAGTATCCCCTGACAGACTGGAGCAAAACTCCCCCCAGCTGTTTTTCTTTGCAGTTTTAATAACTTTTCTTACCAGAGCCCTATAATATTTATACTGTATTAAGTTTTCAGGTGTTGGAAATCTCCGTAGCACTCTGAAGGCTTTATTTCTTTTCTTAATAGCCTCATCACACTCCTTGTTCCACCAAGGAACCATTTTCTTCTGCAGTCCCTTACCTTTTTTGGGGATAGCGGCTGTTGCTGCTGCAGAGATAGCCCCTGTAAAAGCGTTGCTCCTCTCATCTACTGTTCCATCCCTAAGGTCAGATAGAAAGTCATCGCACAAAGTTTCAAACTTCTCCCAATCTGCCTTCGTGAAATTAAATCTTCCTCCTACCCTATTTACTTCAGCCCTTAGCCTCAAGCCAAAGGTCCCCTTAGTTGGGAAATGATCACTGCCCATACTGTTTAAACCAAGTACTTCCCACTCACTTTTACCTCCTAATTCACCCGTAACTATCATAAGATCCAAGCAGGACATAGTTAATTGAACTACGGGCATTCCATTGCAAGACGTTTAGGGGCATCTACCCCTCTCCTGCTGCAGCTACTTCACTACTCTGCGACATTGTGCGGTTTTCGCCACTTTTAAGAAACTGGAAAAGAGATTCGGGAGTGACGCTCATTTTCAGATATCTCCCCGCTGCGATTGAGACAAGTTTAATCACGTCTGATCTATTCTTTGGACCTAAAAACTTAGACCCTGAAACCACATCAGCAATAAATGCCAGGAAGTCAATCTTTTTAACCATAACGCTGTCATCAGGCGGAGTGTGCACAATTTGCACTCTAGGGGGTTGCGGGGGCATTTGAGGATATTGCTTATCATTTTGCTGAATATTTACTCATCTCAAAGCCTCTGCATACGACACTCGCTGGTTAGTCCTAACTCTCTGCACTTCCACCGCTTTCACATACTGTCCCCTTGTATGCTGCACTGTGTTCTTCCCCGCAATTTGGACAACAAAGAGAAGCCTGCAGTTCACATTCCCCATAACTATGATCCGCACCACACCTGCCACACTTCCTTCTCCCTCTGCATACAGCCCAGGCCCGGCGCCAGGAACAGTTTACTAAGGGGCAATTAGAAATCGCAAGGGGGCAAATATTTTTTCATATAGTGTGTAGTAGTGATGGCGGTCTGACAACGTGTTACAAACAATTAACTGCGCCAACCACAAAACCACGGCCCCGAAGGTTGCTTTAGTCCGCTTTATCAACTCCCGTGCCCACCTGTTAACCCTCCCCTCCAATTTTCTCACAGACATGTGTTACAACCGGAAAGATGCCAAATATAAAACAACACACACAAATCTACAGGCAAGTCCTTTACATTTAAAATACATACAAATAGCTCCGCGGCATGAAAACAAAACGTCAATGCAAGTCTAAGGTACTTGGCTCGGCGGCCAAAATCATAATTTAAAAAAAATCAACAGACCCCGCGGCTGCACCAGTAATAGCCTTCCTGACTCGCACCAAGTCAACGCTAACCACTTAATCTGCATAGGCGGTTTTAAACGGGGGCCGGGGGGGCCAATGCCCCTGTAAAATTGCTCCTGACCCCTGTTGTGGCCCCTGTGCTGAACGGATAATAAGATTTATTAATTTCGACATGCGCTGGCTCGAAGATCGGAACTGACATGACGGAGTGTTCTACACGGACTCCTTAAAGCGCTACACGCACACTTTTACCTGCAGCAGAAAGACCAGCAGAGGTGCGAATTGTAAACTTCGGACGTGAGAGATAACAGCTGTCACGTCCGAAGTTTTTTTTATTGAAAAGCCATCAGATACAGTAGCGTTGACACATTTCACTGAGACATATAAAGAAGTATTTTTTGAGCTTGTGGCAGCGGGGGCGTGGTCAAGCGCCGGTCTGTGACAGGAGGGCGGAGTCAGGGAAGGTAAGTGGCAGAATCACTACACCTGACGGCAATTAACCTGTGTTTGTGTGTCTCCCCAGTGACCGTGCCCTATTTAAGGAGAGAGAGCGAGAGCAGAGGGGGCTCTCTCCACAACCAGATGACTGGAATGTGTGTGCGTGCGTGGCTGAGAGAGAAAGATGTTTCCGCTGAAAAGTGAAAATAAAAGAGTTTTGCGAACTCAGTCTCTGTCCTGCCGTCCTCTGTGCTCCACCCACACCTAGTGAACCTTACAGTGGTGCTGAAACCCGGGATTCAGAGTGGAGCACAGAGGACGGCAGGACAGAGACTGAGTTCGCAGAACTCTTTTATTTTCACTTTTCAGTGGAAATATCTTTCTCTCTCAGCCGCACACACATTCCAGTCATCTGGTTGTGGAGAGAGCCCCCTCTGCTCTCGCTCTCTCTCCTTAAATAGGGCGCGGTCCCTGTGGAGACACACAAACACAGGTTGCCGTCAGGTGTAGTGATTCTGCCACTTACCTTCCCTGACTCCGCCCTCCTGTCACAGACCGGCACTTGACCACACCCCCGCTGCCACAGAGCTCTTTTGACTATGCAAAATAGCTGTGGCACTCCCAGTGAGCTCTGCCTCTTGTAAGCGGAGTTTCTCCACTTTGAAACTGGTGAAGACCTACCTCCGATTCACCATTAGTGAGGAGCGTCTAAGCAATCTTGGTGTGCTCAGCATTGAATCCAGAAGGTCCAAGGCTTAACTTGATGCATTTGTAGACCGTTTCTCAAGGAGTCACAATCGCAGAATCTTGTTGTTGCAGTGTTTCAGCCTGCTGTGAATGCTATAGGGTGAGTCTGAGACCACTGTATGTGAATTTATTTTTTCTTTTTTTATTTCCCCTCCCCTGCTGTACATAAAGAGTGAGATGATGACAGTGTGATTTAGATAAAGATAGTGATTGTGAAAAAGAAAATTCATTCATGCTGTGAATTTAAAAAGTGTCATGGTACAGATAAAAGGTTCATTGTATGCAAAAATAGAAATCTTATTTTACAAAAAAGAGAAACATGGTTTTAAGATTTATTGAGCACAATTTATTTTATGTTTAGGCTATTGAAACAGAATGTTTATCTCATTGTATTTATGCTCAATGTATTTTGTTTTGGTTTTAAATAAACTAAACAAAACATTTTGAACGCTTAAATATTGCCATGTTTTGTCCTTATATGTGCCCCCCTGAAAAAACACTGGCCCCACCTCGGCCCCCCTAATAATTTTGGTCTAGAACCGCCACTGTTAATCCGCGATCCCAGTTTAGGCGTGTAGGGGACAAAACACTCTGAAGTGATGAATTTTCACCCCCGCTGCATGGGGGGTGACGTCAACGACACATATTCTTATGCTATTTGCGCACAAAGCGGACCATATATGAACACATACACCAACATAAACGGAGATAAACTTAGCCTACAAAGAAAGAAAATGGATTCACAATATTGTGATTGAATTTGTTTAATTCGGAAGGGGAAAGACTACTCCCGTAAACTGACTGCATATTGCAGGATATTGCAGAGACAGTGCACTTGTAAGTGTACATGTAAAACCCCCGCCAGCCCGCACGACCCTTGTCCTTATCACAGGTCTGTGTGTGCGCGGCTGTGTCAGCATTTCACACATACACCCACAATAACTAGTCCCCAGTAGTTAGGATTGATACATATGTCTAAAACAGGGTTAATATTAAATTCAGGATTTTTGAAATAATCCTACCTTAATACAGTTGAATTCTACGATTGCAACATAAGAATCATAACAACCAATCAGATTTGTTCTACCGTGCCAGTTTTAGTAGTGATTTATGTGCAATGTATTTTTGTGCAATGCGCAACCACTTAATATTTCGTATTTGAAAATGCAAATTATTAATACGTCTACAATACATTATATTTTCATAAGAAAACAATTAAGTGATCTGAGTCTCCGTTGAGGGGGCGGGGCTGTAGCCACGAGGGGGCGACGCCCCCTTTCGCCCCCCCCATGGCGCCAGGCCTGATACAGCCGCAACATGTCCATACCTCTGACAATTAAAACATCGGAGAGGAGGTCTGATATAAGGTTTCACTTGAAAGCTCAGGTATCCAAGTTGTACTCGGTGTGGGATCGTTTGCGAATTAAATGTCAATACCACTGTTTGACTATCCACTTTTACACTATTCCTCGTTACTTGAATTCGCTTTGCTTCAACAACCACTTCGCTGTTTATCTCCTGCATAATTTCGTTATTTGATATTCCCAAAGGAACTCCATATATTACCCCCTTTGCCTTTGTGCGTGTCCCGGGTACATAAACCTCCACATCAAACTTCTTTAATGACTTTAGCGCAAGCGCTTTTTCTTGCTGACATTTGGAATTACATTCCACAAGAATCCTGCCATTGGTGAGGGATATTGCATGTTGGAAGCTACCAATTTCTTCACCTAATAGCTCAGCCAATTTAATGGGATTTATTCCCCTGCCCCCATTGCCACTCAGCTTCACAATTACATTAAATTCTCCAACTCTCCTTTCTTTCAAACGCCGAGACTCTCCTTCACTCCCCGTACTTAGAGATTTACTTCTTTCTTTCCGTTTCCTATGATTAACTACCTGAAATTCTTCACCCCCGCTATTCATACTATCTGAAAACCCCATATCATCCCCTAAATTATCGAAAATGTAATATTATCTTAAGATGTTCTCCTGACACGTCGTTACATAGAAAAACAAATATCCTCCTGAGTGGGCTCCTGCCCAAATCCTCGTCAAGGCCCTCTGCTTCCTGCCATCAATTGCTTCCAATCTGTGTAAAAGCTCGAAGCACCACTATCCGGGTCATGAGACTACCGCTTAAAAGGTCACTGATGTCACTGTTTGCGCCGCCTAACGACATCACGTGACGTCCACCCACTTTCGCTAACTCCACCCAATGTGTCCACCCACTTCCAGCCAGCACGGTTCAGTGCGGTTGTAGTCGAAATGCAACCCCAACAGTCCCGCTCAGCTCGACTCAGCCCGGCACGGCTCAGCCGCGTTGGTAGTGGAAAAGCGGCATTAGCTTAAAAAATAGGGACACAACCAGTGTTAGCAGAGTGTGGTGGTGGCTGTCAATACCATACTGCGTGTCGCAGAAAAGGTACGATTTTAGCATGTTCAAGCACTCAGAATTACAACCACATTAATAATGTTTTAAGAAATCAAACCATTTGTATATACGTCAAAATTTCAGCAAGATAAGAGTATAAACATTTAAGCACCTCAATGGTCTTACCTCAGTTTACCTCAGTGTACCGCAAATTCTATGGAAAAGCTTGTCTGTGGTAAGATGGCCGCCCTGTGCGGACGATCTGGAATACGCAGTGAGGATAGTCTTCTATGTAAATCTATGGTGAGGAATCTAGTCTTCTATGTAAATCTATGGGTGTGTGTGTGTTCTCCCAGAGCAGGAAGTGAAAGTCTGCAGCTCCATTTAGTGCCGAGGAGAAAACGAAGCTTTTCAGGACTAAAACCCGGTGAGTTTCTCCATCTAAAGCTTTAATAGTATTAAAAAATTTCAGTATTACTCTGAAAGTATTGGCTCCTGAGTGCCGCCCGGCTGGGCTGTGACTGGCCAGGAGATGGAGGATGGTAGTGACGGCACAGGATTCAACAGAGCGAGAAATTATTATTATTATTTTTATTATTATTATTATTATTATTATTATTATTATTATCGGAATAAAAAGAGGAAAAAATCTGAGCATGAGGATTCTAGACCTAATTCAATAAGAAGGTATGAAGGGGAACAGTATAAAATGTTTGTTAAACTGGTCATACTTCCTTCTTTTTTTGCTTGGCCCAGACTCTGTCTCCTCACTCACTGTAGCTTTAGGTACTAAAAATCGATCCATTTTGTCTCTGGCAAAGGCTAGCTGAAGTTCGCTAAATGTCCGCAATAGTAACTTATTCTGGTTTATTTTTCCTCGCATTGCGCCCCCCCCCCGCCGGAAGAACTCTGGCGCCCCCTAGAGGAGGCGCACCCCACACTTTGAAAAGCCCTGCACTAAAGCTAATAGGAAACTCACTAGAGGTGTAATCACTGGAATCCCAGCTAATGTGACTACAGATGCACTAAAAGGAAGTGTTAAGAATGTAAAAGTGAGTGAAATTAAACGACTTAGGACAAAGAGGAACGGTGAACTTTGTGACAGCCTCTTTGTAATGATCGCGTTTGATGAGAAGTTGCCGGATAAGGTGTGTGTTGGGTACAGATGTGCTATGAGGTTAAATTGTACATCCCGCCACCACTCCGTTGTTACAAGTGCCAAAGATTTGGTCACACAGCAGCTGTATGCAAAGCTAAGTTGAGATGTAGTAAATGTGGTGAAGAGCACGAGTATGGCGATTGTGATAAGGATTACAGACGGTGTTGTAACTGTGGAGGTGAGCACAGCGGCTTATCAGGGCTGCGAGTTTAGTAAACGAGCCAAAGAAGTTCAGAAAGTCAGCTACCCAAGGGATTAGTTACTCAGAAGCAGTGAATAGGCAATTATTTTTAAATTGCAGGGGTAGGCAATTATTTTTTCCATGGGGCCACACGAGAAACAGAAAATCTTGTGGAGGGCCCAAGGGGTCCTAGGAACAGCCCAAGGGGTCGATTGGAACAGCAAGAACAATTCTTTTGTTTCTGCTTTACACTGAACACATTTTAGGTTTGAGATCAAAAGATGAATATGAGCCGATAGATCAGAATTTCAACTTCATCTCCTGATCTTTACATCAAGTAAACAACAACAGAACATGACACCTTTGGAGGCAGACCACCCAATGGTCAAGTGAGCAAAAGTATTGGGACAGATAGTCTTAAGTAAATGAGAAAAACAGAAGAATTGACCTTGCTGTTCCAGCGCTTTCAGAGGGGTCTGTATAAACACATGATGACATGAGATTAAAACTAATCACAATGGAGGCAGATTGATAATCTGACACCAAATAACAAGGCATTTAATGTCACTTTTCATAAATGTTCCTCAGTTTTGAATTGCTGGGCTTTATCAGGCTTTGTTTTATTTTTATACAGAAATCTTGTGTTACTTTCTGCTTATTAGATTAAGATTGTTGAAGAGGTTCTGTGTTAATTCAAGCTGGATATACAGTCATCCATATCCATGCCATATTATATTAGCATGTACCAGTGGTTGCGTTAGACTTTTTCATTGTCCGTCATTTTGACGGACAGGGTCGTAAAAATTCCGTCATTGTCCATTATTATCTGTCATTTTATTTTAACTTTTAAATGACAATGTATATAGGCTATAAATGCTATATATTTAATAACTTGCGTTTTCATGGACTCATTTTCATTTAAAAATTAATTCACAGAACAAGCTTGTATTATTTAATCATTTATTTATGTATTTATGATGCAAAAAGATGAACAGAGATTCTGACGTTCGGTCACTTGTGAACCCATTTTCCCTCCGCTAAAAACATTGCGGCTGTTGTGCCTTAACGGGCATATGAACAATGTTATTTTACAACGCAGCAAGACAATTGCAGTTAAAATATGAACACAACGATTTAAGTGACAATCTAATTTGACCTGTTTGCGTGAGCTCAAACTTTCCTTCTGGCCCGCATGGATTTAAATTGGGAGCTCGCTTGTGCATAATCAAAGTCGTCAACGGAGACTGCTGCCGAGGCAATTGTCATTAAATTTTGCGTCTTTGCCTCGGACAGACGACTTCTCATTGACGTTTTAATTTTATTCTGAAGGCTGAACCCGCGCTCTGCTGCGACACTGGAGACTGGAATAACCAGCGCCACTTCAGCCAAAGTTCTGAAGTCGGGAAACATTTCTCCCAGGGAAGTGATCAGAAGCCGGCAAGAGCCTCTGAAAGTTGGATTTCCCGACCCTGCTAGTACTCTCTTCATAGGGAGGAAATCCTGCAGCATGCGCTCTTTCTGCACCCCGCGGAGCCTGGAACCTGACACGGAAGGTCTTAAATAAAACGAAGTTATGTTTAAATGTTAGTTTGTCTACCCGTGCTCTCTTTAAAATGATAGTTTAGCAGATATTCGAGCAGTGATGTTCCTAAGCTTACTGGGGAAGAATACAATAAATCGACATTTGTTTCATTTTAAAAACAAGAAAACAACTAGCCTCAATGAGCGCTATTGCATTAAGACGTACAGGCAGGGAAACGACACAAACAACCCAATGCATCTCTTTTTTTTAATAGCAAAAATGACGTGTCTTCTGCAGAGAAGGGAAACATTAATCCATCTCACTGTGCTAGTGGTTAGAAAAGTGAGAGCGCGGTGAGGAGCGCGATGGGGGGAACAGCCTTGCGCAGTGGCTGCAGTGTATACATGAGCAGCCGATGCACTGAACATCAAGACTGCCGCAACGTCGGCTCAGACTGAAAGTGACGGCAGTGAAGACTATGTATAATGTATGTAAGAAAACTCTGCCACAACTTGCCAATAATTTCAACTGTGTGTTTCATTATGTTTTATTATTGTTATTATTAGGCTATTATTGTTATTGGTAATGGTAACGGTAAACATCCGTCAAAATGACCGACGGCCTTCAGATTTTTCCGTCATAGCTAAAAAAAAATCCGTCAGTGACGGACAATTGTCGGTTAACGCGACCTATGGCATGTACACTTCCCTTAATTTGTGTCTGTAATAATATGTGTTGTAGAATGATGGAGGGAAAGAGATCAGACTCACCAGAACCCAGCTGTGTGTCCATGAAGAATGACGAGTCAATGAGCCCCCCATCTAACTTCAGAGACAGAGATAATCCTGCTGATCTGAGGTCAGTAGAGTGAGGAGGTTTCTTGTTCTTTTCTCACCAACAAAATTCAGAATGTACACATTTTCCCTCAATTTAGTTTTCATAGTCCTGCTGCTGTTCAGTCCAACACCGCTTGTCCAATTAGTGGACTGGATCTCACTGTTAAATAAACACCAATAGATATTGTGCATTATTGAGCTTTAGTCACGTCTGCACCTGCCAGCACTCAAAACTCCACTTCCCATGATTCACAGTGGTCTTCAAACATGGCCGCCATGGACTACAGCACCCAGCACACACCTCACTGCTCAGTCACCAGGTTACTGATTTCATTTTCCTGTTCACGATTACCACAGTGCACTATTTCAGCAGATCAGTGCAAAGGAAACGCTCAGTGTGTCATTCCTGACCTTACCAAGCCTTGTATTTAGTTTTTCTGATATTCTGGGTTTATTTATTCTTGCCTAGACTTCTCTAATTATCACCTGACCTCTGCCTGTTTACCTGAATAAAATCCTTTCTTCACCTAAAGATCCATCTGCCGTATGGTGACCAGATTAATTGATTGATTGGTTGCTTTATTCTGAACAGTAAAGAAGATATAAAAAACAAACAAAAAAAACCAAAATAAAAAAATGCAATCATCAATACATCGTCATAAACAAACAGAATAGCGTAGCCACAAGGCAGTAACATAATGTTCGGAAAGGATTAGGAAGAAGTAAATAACTTATCAAATCCTAACCCTCTATACCACCGCTAATCAAACATCACTTTCCACCATAATAAACTATATATACAAAAGAAAACAAAATCAACAAAAAAAGAAAACGTACCAAGACATACCAACATGGTATAATATCGACCAAATCATGTATACAGATACTTATGTTATGCATATATACACATACAATACATATATACAGATACTTATGTATATATACACACATACCTATAACTATACACATCCATACGTACACAGACACCCATATCATAATTATGCATATTATGCTTATTATATACAATTATGCATATATATATATATATATATATATATATATATAAAAAACACAAAAATACTCACATTTTATACTATATATATATATATATATATATATATATATATATATATATATATATATATATATATATATATATATATATCCGTATGTACCCATACCCACATACTGTATATACACTTATATTATCAATAGAATGTTATTATAATTCCTCCTCCCTATACCTCATAAAGATCTGTTCCTTATACCTTTTTTTGAACTGGTTTATACTGTAGTTGTACATTTCATGAGCTCCATATTCAAACTGTTCCATAGCTTTAATCCACAAATAGAAATACTGAACATTTTTAACGTTGTCCTAGCACTGCGAATTTTAAATTTCAATTTCCCCCTAAAATTATAGCCCCCCCCATCCGAGAACATTATTTGGATATTCCTTGGTACTTTATAATTCCTTACTTTGTACATTACTAAGGCAGTTTTATATTCTATAATATCCCTGAATTTTAAACATTTTGAATTTAAGAATAGTGAATTAGTATGATCTCGGTAACCAGCACTATGAATTATTCTTATAGCTCTTTTTTGAAGTATAGTTATTGCATTGTTACGACCACTAGGCTCAAGTGACCATAACATAAAAGGGAGTCCACACAGTTGTTCCAATTTTAGCAATATTTTCATTAAATAATAATAATAAAAAGAAGAAAAATGAGAGAACAAAGGAAAACCTGGGCTGGGCAGGCCTTCTCCCAGTGAAGGCCTGAACAGCACACAGCCAAACAACCAAACCAAAATGCCAGCAAAGCACGCCCTCCAACCTGACAGCCATAGGCTGTATTTGAACTGTTCCGCCTGTTTGGCCAAAGTGACAAGATACCAAACAGCTCCTCCTAAAGGTCGGGAGGGGGAGAGAGAACAAGTTCAAGATTAATATATCAAAAAGGTGGAGTAAGCACTCTCAGCATGACCAAGCTGGGCGTGACATCACTCCCCCCCAAAAGACAGAGACCCATCTCTGGGACTCTGTTCACTCTAACAAATCTATTATCCATAACCAAAATCCCCAAAAAACCCAGTACACCCAATACCTTTTTTTTTTTATAGATACCCCACCTACACCACAACAAATCACCTCCCTCCACCCAAATTCCCTGCCCCAAACTGCATTCCATCCAGCAAATCCCGGCGCCTGGATAGCAAGAGAGGAAACACAAGTTACGACACAGAATCAGAGGCCAGAGAAGAGACAAAACATCCCACTAATAGTCATCAGGAGCCCGAGACAATGCATCGGCCATAATATTTTCAGACCCCTTAATGTGCCTAATAGATAAATTGTAGGGCTGCAGAAAAAGAGCCCAACGCATTAAACGCTGGTTAGTGTTCTGCAGAGACGAAAGAAAAGTCAAAGGGTTGTGGTCGGAAAAGACCACCACAGGGTGCACCCCACCACCAACGTAAACATCAAAATGTTGGAGTGCCCAAATAAGGGCCAGGGCCTCCTTCTCAATAATAGAATAGTTAAATTGGTGACAATTAAATTTCCGGGAGAAAAAACAAACTGGTTGGTCTATACCATCCTCATCCTTTTGGAGGAGAACAGCTCCTGCACCTACCTGACTAGCGTCTACCTGCAGCTGGAACGGTTCCTCCAGCTTAGGAGCAGACAGGACAGGTGCAGTGGTCAAAAGAGCCTTAGCATTTTCAAATGCTTTCTCACACTCAGGAGTCCAAAGAAATTTAGCTGAACTCTTTAACAAATTCGTCAGAGGGGCGACAACAGATGAAAAATTGCGGCAAAAGTTTCTATAGTACCCAATCATACCCAAAAAACGCATTAATTCCTTTTTAGTCACAGGACGTGGAAAATTATCAATGGCCAGGACTTTAGCTCTTATAGGCCGCACTTCACCCTGACCAGCTACTCTGCCAAGATAGACTACTGTAGCCTGAGCAAACTCACACTTTGCTAAGTTTACAGTAAGATTGGCAGCAGCAAACCTTTCAAACAATAAACGAACACGTGCAAGATGATCTTCCCACGTGTCCGAATAACAAACCACATCAAGATACACAGCGCACCCCTCCAGTCCCGCAACGACTCGATTCATGAGCCGTTGGAAAGTGGAGGGGGCGTTGCGCAAACCAAATGGCATACGCGTGTAGGAAAATAATCCGTTGGGTGTAACAAAGGCAGAAATCTCCTGTGCCCTAGAAGTCAGAGGTACCTGATAGTAACCTTTAAGCAAATCAAATTTGCTAACAAACCGAGCTGCACCAACCTGATCAATACAATCCTCTATGCGAGGCAATGGATACGAGTCTGGTTTTGTGACCATGTTCACCTTGCGGTAATCTGTACAAAACCTGTATGTGTGGTCAGGTTTTTTGACTAACAAACACGGTGAAGACCAACTTGAACATGATGGTACAGCAAGACCATTATCAATAAGATACTGGACACTATCATCCAAGCTCCTGCGCTTTTCAGAACTAACACGGTAAAACCTCTGACGGACAGGCTCTGCATCACCAACTTCTATGTCATACTCAATCCATGACGTACAGGTTGGAATGTCTGAAAACAAACATAAAAACTCCAAAATTAAACTTTTTAACTGTTCTCTCTGCTGCAAGTCCATCTGACTCAGAAGTCCATCTAACTGGGCCAACATCTCGGAATTATTCAAATGAGCATGTAACATGGCATCATCAGGGCCCCTCATCTCTTCCCCCACCACAGGAGAATTAGGCAATGTAGATGCCAACAAACCAAGAGACACCTCAGGTTTAGCATCAGAATGTACTGATGTATAGTATGGCTTCAGTAAATTCACGTGGCATAATTGTGTTGCACGCCTACGATCTGGCGTAGCAACCACGTAATTCGTGTCAGACACCTGACGAACAACACTATAAGGCCCCGAAAACTTTGCAGCAAAAGGAGAACCAGGAACAGGCAACAATGCCAAAACCTGATTTCCCGTGTTGAAAGTACGAGCTTCAGTCTTACGGTCATAATTTTTCTTCATTTTTAACTGAGCTTCAGTTAAATTCTCGTTTGCCATCTTACAAGCCAGAAGTAGCCTGCGTCGGAAACCATACACATCATCAGACAAAGTTTGTGGTGGTTCAGATGAATCTAATTCACTGGACAAGACTGACGAAGGAGTGCGAACTTTATGACCAAACACTAGTTCATTTGGACTAAACCCAGTGCTTTCCTGCACAACCGCTCTAGCTGCCAAAAGTAACCATGGCAGACCATCTTCCCACTCCCGGCCCATCTCTATACAATACGTATGCAACAGAGACTTAAAGGTGGCATGGAAACGTTCCAAGGCCCCTTGACTCTGTGCGTGATAAGCACTACTAAAGTTATGTTGTATCTGGAGCTCTTTTAAAGCAGCAGCAAATGTCTTTGATGTAAAATTTGAACCTCGATCACTCTGAATGATCTTATGGAGGCCAAATGTTGAAATAAACTGAGACAGGCACTTTATAACAGACCTTGTAGTAATTGTCCTCAAAGCATATACAGTAGGGTAGCGAGTAGCCTGACACATAATAGTAAACAGATAAATACATCCAGTCTTAGACTTGGGCAAAGGTCCTACACAGTCAATAATCAAATATTCAAACGGATTACCAACGGATGGAATAGATTTCAGAGGTGCAGGTTTAATGACACTTGGTTTGCCAGCAACCTGACAAACATGACAAGCTCGAACAAACCGTGCAACATCTTTCTTTATCCGTGGCCAATAAAAATATTGTAACAACTGATTGTAGGTTTTTCTCACCCCAAAATGACCCGCTGTTTCACCGTGAGCTGTTTTTAACGCAACCTCACGAAACTTTTCAGGCATCACCACCTGCAAAACCTGCTCTCTCACAACAGCATCTGCAGTAGGTGACCACCTTCTTAGCAATAAACCATCATTGATAAAGTAACTGTGGTCCAAATCATTATTTTGTTCACACAAATCAAAATACTTTTGTAAGCTCTCATCATTCTTTTGAGCTTCCACAATGTCAGAACGAGACAAAGGTGCTGGTAATTTGGGAACAAATATTTGAGTAGACATGTTCTTAGATGCATCAAACAGCTTAGAATTTTGCGCACGGGCCATAGCGCGCGTCACAGCACAAGCAGTGAAAACATCTGGAAAATGTTTTTGACAAACATCAGACTCATCTAGTGGAGAAGCTTTATTCCCAACCACTGGTGATGGAGAAACCTGATCAGGAAAAACACAATCACGGGCCAAATTATTCCCAATAATCACATCAATTCCTTCAATGGGCAACGAGGGACGAACAGCTATGGCTACCTCACCATTCACAAAATCAGAGGACAATTGAATTTTGTGCAAAGGCACTGGGAATGACTGTAGACCAATTCCTCGAATCAATACAAAATTTCCCGTGTCAGATTGAGAAGAGAAGGACAAAACAGATTGGGAAATGAAACTTTCTGATGCGCCTGTATCACGCAAAATTTTCACTGGAACGCGACGGGAGTCTCCAAGCAAAGACACAAACCCATCCGTAACAAACGGCGCATAATCCGCTAAACTAGAAATCACCAATTCAGATGTATCACCTTTTAGAGTTACATTATCAGTTGACGCTGTACACTGGGTACGATCCAACAAATTCACTGCAGTCTTTTTAAAGTTGCTCTTTGAACATGCAGGCTTAATAGACGAGGTACAGAGGCCAACTTTGCCTCCCTCGCTTTTCACCTTATCATGCCCCAATAATACTGGACAATTTGATTTCCAGTGGTTTTGACCAAAGCAATAATTGCAATCCTTTTTAGGATTAAATCCGGGCGGCTTACCCTGCATCATTACATTAGTGTTGGAATTAACAGAAGTGTCCACTCTAACCCCGCTAGGGCAACGAGTGTACGAACGCAAACTAGACAGACGAGATGGAATCTTGTGCGTGAGAGAAAAATTATCAGCAAGAACCGCAGCCTCTGCTGGCGTTTTCACCTTATGTTCGTTAATATAAGTGGCTATACGATCAGGCAAACCGTTTTTAAACTGTTCCAATATCATAAGATTGCACAACGTATCAAAACTCTCCACATTTTCTGCTGTAAGCCAGCGCTGAAAAAAAGTAGTTAAATCCCTTGCCCATTCAGCATATACTTGTTTGTCCAATTTTTTCCAAGAACGAAAACGCTGTCTATAGGCCTCTGGAATTAACTCATAACATTTCAACACCGCCACTTTAACGCGCTGATAAACTTTTCTATCAGCGGTGGGTAGAGCCACAAATGCTTGTTGGCCACGACCAATTAACGAGGTCTGCAACAATAATGTTTTCTCCTCATCGCTCCAATGCTGTTCAGCCGCAATGTTCTCAAACAAGGAGAAAAACACGTCAGGATCACGCTCATTAAATTTAGGCAGGAACTTGATCATGCTGGCCAAACCAGGTTGCGAAGTAGACGGACTGCCGAGTCTGCCCTCAGCAGTTAACTGCAATCGAGTGTGCTCAAATTCACGGTCCTGTTCTAATTGTTTAAGCCGCTCAAGTTCCAATAAACGTTGTTTTTCTTTTTCCTGAACTTCCAATCTCCTACAAGCCATTTCTTTATCGAGCCTCCTTTGCACTAACTCGTCATCCAATTTCATCTGCTGCAGTTTTAGCTCATGTTGAAATTTCAAAAGCTCAATTTGCTGTTCATATGACAACGATGTTACCATCGGCATATATGAAGCTGGTTTACCAAACACATTCTTCTCAATCAATCTCATACGAACAAGATTCAACAGTTCATCCTTCAATGCTGCCTTTGGCAATACTACATCAAGTTTATAATAATCAACCACACTAAACAACTGATCCTTAGTGAGGGTAACCAACAAGGCCTCAGAGGGAGCTTCAAAAAATGCTTCCAAGGTACTCATTTTTACCATCAACAATAAACAAATCACCAATTAACAAATCGCCACTGGCCAATGGCAAATCCAAACAATTACAAATAGACACTGGGGTGTGCCACTAATCTAACCATGCAACTGGCTAAACAAAGTAATCCAAAAGTATCCACGTATCCAAAAGTAACAAACTACTCCACAAATCCAAAATAATTGGGCAAAGTGTAATGCAACTCACGTAAACAGGACAACACCGGAGTTTCCCCCTAAACATTTATCCCCCTACTAAACTAACCTGTCTTCACACTAAGTCTAAGAACAAGGATCATTTACTCACCATTACCATTGGATCCGTACTGTCCCGACCAAAGTCAATTCAGCCGGTTTTCCAAGGCGGTGCCCTCGCCCAGACTTCAGTGACACAGTAGCTTAAACCCCACGCAAACGCGTTCTAACTGGGGAAAATGCCAACTCCACTCTATGCCCTCCCGTAACGCACGCCCAAACACACTTACCGACTCTACTCTTAATCAAACAAAACAAATGGTTGGTCAAACAACTTCCGCAAAAAACTTCAAAAGAGTTAACAATCACAATGTAAATCAATCACAACGTAACCAATCGCTTTACAACCAATGCGAACCCCCCCAACAAACCACATGGCATAATAGCTTACCTCACTTCGTTTAAACAAACCAAGTGATTAATCCAAACTCCACTATCAAACATTTGGAATGAGCCCCCATATGTTACGACCACTAGGCTCAAGTGACCATAACATAAAAGGGAGTCCACACAGTTGTTCCAATTTTAGCAATATTTTAATTAAATAATAATAATAAAAAGAAGAAAAATGAGAAAGAACAAAGGAAAACCTGGGCTGGGCAGGCCTTCTCCCAGTGAAGGCCTGAACAGCACACAGCCAAACAACCAAACCAAAATGCCAGCAAAGCACACCCTCCAACCTTCTTCTTCTTCTTCTTCTTCTTTATGTTTATTGGCGGTTGGCATCCAACATGGTGCATTACCGCCACCAATTGTTATGGGTGTGGAGCATCAATGGGGATTTCAACGCTTAGTCCTACTTTATGTGTGAAAAAAAAAATAAAAAATTGAAATTAAATTCTCTCGAATAACCTAGTAGCCTTTAGGAATGTCATAATATGTATCCATGCTAATGGTTTAACTGTGGAAAAGGAAAGTAAATCTTCTATTGTTAATGTTGTGTATCCTAATGCTTTGACCCTTTCTAGTAGGAGTTCTCTTTCTGTATTGTAAGCTTGACACTAGCAAAACATGTTCCACTGTTTCTATTTGGTTGCATGATGCACATTGACCAGTATTATGTTTTCCTACTACATAGAGACCATGGTTAAGGCCGGTGTGTCCTATTCTTAACCTTGTAATTATTGTTTCCCCCCTTCTGTTCCAGTTACCCTGCCTTTTTGAAGGGACTACCTGCTGAATCTTGTGAAGAAATCTCCCCTTTGTATTTGTATGCCATTGTTTTTGCCATAACTTGCTTACTTTAGTTTTGATTATGGTTTTAACTTCGTTTTTACTTAATGGCACACCTAAATCACCCAAACTCAATTTAAGGGCTTTTTTGGCCAGAGAGTCCACTACTTCATTGCCATGTATTTCTACATGTGCTGGAACCCAAATGAAACTTACAGCTATATCCCTATGATTTAAACTGTATAAACTCTGATAAATTTCATATATTAAGTCAAGCCTGCAAGAAGACTGAAAATTTAGAATACTGACCAAAGCTGCCATGGAATCTGAACATATAACAAAACTGTTTGGCTTAGAATCTTCTATCCAGACCAGTGCAAATAAAATAGCTAACAGCTCCACAGAATAAACTGCCAGGTTGTCTGATGTTCTACGCTTAAGTGATGTTTCAAACTCCGGTATGTATACTGCTGCTCCTGTCTTTCCTGTGTCTGGATCTTTTGAACCATCAGTGTATACTTGAACCATTCCATTATATTTAGTGCTTAGGTACTGTTGCACCATAGCATTCATCCCACCATATTCGTTACCATGCTTTGACAGCTTAGCAATTTCAAAATCTACTGTAGGCATGGGGAATAACCAAGGAGGAGTAGCTGGTAATGCTACTGTGCAGCTCAGAGATATTTTTGTCAAGCCCAACTTCTCAGCTTCACCATCTCCTATCCATCCAAAACTATTATATTGCTTGTGCCCATGTTCCCAACACTTTTCTAGGACTGCTTTAGTTGGGTGATCCTGTCTGTGTCCCTGCAATGTGGCCCAGTAAGTCATGTTTAGCTGTAATCGTCGCAGTGAAAGTGGCATTTCACCAACCTCTACCTGCAGTGCCGGAACTGGTGAAGTCTTAAAAGCCCCACAACATAAACGTAAAGCCTGTGCCTGAATAACATCCAGTTTCTGCAAATGGGATTTTGCAGCTGACCCATATGTAATACATGCATAATCTAGGGCTGACCTAATTAAAGCAGTATAGATGTGCTTAAGAGACCTCATACTTGCACCCCAGCTACTTCCTATGAGACATCTCATAATATTTACTGCCTTTTTGCACTTGGTTATGACCTTCTGGATATGTTCTCCATATGTTAATTTATAGTCCATCCACACACCTAGAAATCTAATACATAAGACTTGCTTAATTGGCTGCCCATAAAGAGTAATCTGAACATTAGGGTTAACTTGCTTTTTGGAGAAACACATTACTTGGGTTTTATCAACAGAGAAACGAAAACCCCATTTGTTACCCCACTCTTCCACATTATTGACAGCTACTTGTAGTTTCTTTTGCACAAATGCTGCATTACGGCCTCTGACCCATAGCGCCCCATCGTCTGCATATAATGACCTACCAAGACTAGCATCAACTCCAGAAAAAACATCATTAATCATAATGTTAAAAAGAATAGGACTACATACACTGCCTTGGGGAGTTCCATTTTCTATGGAGTAAGTATTAGAATGAGATGCCCCAACCCTTACTTCTATACTCCTGTCCCTTAAAAAATCCATCACCCAGTTATACATTCTCCCACCTATGCCCAAGGAATCTAACTTGATGAGAAGACCCTCTTTCCACAGCATATCATATGCCTTCTCCACATCAAAAAATACTGCATTCACTTGCTCCTTGTTGGTCTGAGCCTTCCTGATCTCATTTTCTAGACGTACAACTGGGTCCATGGTGGTCCTTCCTTTCCTAAATCCACTCTGATGGCAAGTAAACAAATTTCTGCTTTCCACCACATATGTTAGTCTGTCTGTAACCATACGTTCCATAATTTTGCACATATTTGATGTTAAGGCAATGGGTCTATAGCTAGTTGCCTCACACTTATCTTTACCAGGTTTTCCAATAGGTATAATAACGGAGTGCTTCCAAGCCAGTGGTAGGGTCCCTGATTCCCATACCCTATTATATAGTTTTAAAATTATTTCCTGAGCTTCAGGGGTTAAACACTCCACCATCTTATAGCATATTTCATCCTTACCAGGGGATGTTGCTCTAACCCCAGCCAAGGCTCTTTTCAGCTCAAATAAGGAAAAAGGAACATCCAATGCTCCATTACCATCATTCTTTTTATCAAATATGTTAGGGTGATCTCTTAACATTTCATTTCTAGCTGCTCTTGCTTCTGGGGTCAAATTCTCAGAGCTATGAACTCTTACAAATGTTTTAGCTAATGCTTCAGCCTTGTCTTCATTGCTGATCATGACTTCATCCTTATACCTTATAGCTGGCAGTGTGAACTCCCTTCTAATCCCACCCATCTTCCTTATCATACTCCACACATCATTAATTTGAATATCCCTTCCTATTTTACTACAGAAATGTTGCCACTGTTGTCGCTTGGCTTGTCTAACTACTCTCCTAACAACTGCTTGGGCCTTCTTGTATGCCACTAAGTCATTAAAAGAAAATGTAGCTTTAACTTTCTTAAAAGCTTTGTTCCTTTCCTGTATAGCCTTTTTGCAGTCATCTGTCCACCAAGGAACCATTTTACGCTGTCCATGGCCACTGCCCTTACCAATAATCTGTAATGCAGTAGAATGCATAACTTCTGTTATTATTCCATTAAAATCATCCACGCTATCACAATTATCTGTGTTTATTCCTTTCAACTTAACACTACTGAGCATACTGTATGCTGTCCAGTTAGCATTCTTTAATTTCCATCTAGGGGAGCCTACCTCCTCCAGTCGAACATGCCCCACTCCAATTTCACACATAATTGGATAGTGGTCACTACCTATAGTGGTATCTCCAAACACTTCCCATTTAGTGACACTGGCTATTGGTTCAGATACCAAAGTAAGGTCAATTGGGGATTCCAATCCTCTTGCCACATCTACTCTAGTTCCCCTTCCATCATTCACACACACCAAGCCCCTATCCTCTAGGAATTCCTCGACCATATTACCATTGTGATCTGTGTGTGTACTACCCCAAAGTGTGCTGTGCACATTAAAATCCCCACACCATACCATCTTATTAGTTACTTCTCCAATAATACTATCAAAGATCTCTCTACTTAATTTCTTACATGGGTTGTAAAAATTCACTATCCACACATTTGAGTTGCCTATCCATACCTCTACTACTATTGCTTCTGATTCTTTACTTACACTTATAACCCTATAGCCTAGCCCCTGTTGGATAAAGGTAACTATGCCACCTCCAGTACCACCTTCCCTGTCCCTTCGAATAGCAACATACCCATATAATACAAAATCTAACTGTGATTTGAGCCAAGTTTCTTGTATACATATTACTTGAGGTTTCTCATTCATTTCTTCAATGAAACTCTTGAACTCTTGCCCATTAGCACAAAGACTACGGACATTCCATTGTAGAATCATAAAGACCATTACAAACCAGTACATGATGACTGTGTATCTTGTAATCCAGCAGTGAGTGTCTCATTTATCATTTCTACAGTTATCTCCCCCACATCAAGATATTTTTTTGCTGCCCTTATGATAATTTTGATCCTGTCTGTTCTGCTCTGAGTTTGGGCTGAACAGTTAATTATTTCGGCAAGGAAGGCCACAAACTTAACCTTATCCACTCCCACATTTATCTTATCTGCTGTATGGCCATTTGCATGATTTAGGTTCTGCTCCATCACTCTCCTCATTGGTGGTTGTTGTACCATAACATTGTCTCTCTTTGTAGCTTTATTAACTTTTTTGATAGCCTCAGCATATGTGAGCTTCTCCTCCACTTTAACTCTTTGTACCTCAGCTGCTCGTTTGTGTGCCTCACATCCCTTATATGCTGCGCTATGCTCACCACCACAGTTACAACATTTGATTTTTGTTCCCTCATTACATTTGCCATATTCATGACCTTCCTCCCCACATTTGCCACAACGCTGTTTACCTCTACACACTGCTGCCACATGCCCAAATCTCTGACATTTGAAACATCTTAACGGTGGTGGAATGTACGGCCTCACCTGATAGCTTAAATATCCTACCTTGACTCGAACTGGCAGCACTTCTTCACTAAATTGTAGCATAATAGATAAGCTTTCCTGCTTGCCCCCATTCCTAGTATACATCAACCGTTTTGCTTTCACTACTTTAGCTCCTGTTACATTACTCAAAACATCTTCAATTGGTATGTCAGTTGCTACCCCTGTGATTACTCCTTGTACTGTTCTCTTTCCTCCCCAAGCAAAACACTTCACTCTCTTTCCATCTAAGGATGTTAGTTTAATTACGCGCTCTTGCTGCTCAATGTCTTTACATATAATCAGTAGATTTCCATCTCTAAGGGGTTTAACACTCACTTCTCCAATACTATCATTCAAAGCTTTAGTCAGCTTCAATGGATTGACAGAACCGGGAGAATCAAACTGGAGCTTTACCTTAAAACCTTCCGGTTTTCTCACACTGATAACACTATCCACATCCGAATTCCAAGAACCTTCTGAGTTGTTTTTCTTTCGTTTAGTTCTACTTTTATGTCTCACTTGCCATCCATCATTACTGTTCGTTTCTCCCACGTCCTCTCCCTCCATCTCCACCTCACTCTCTACTCCTGCGTCATTTCCTGCCATCTCTGCTCCACACCCGCCATCTCATCCACCCTCCAACCTGACAGCCATAGGCTGTATTTGAACTGTTCCGCCTGTTTGGCCAAAGTGACAAGATACCAAACAGCTCCTCCTAAAGGTCGGGAGGGGGAGAGAGAACAAGTTCAAGATTAATATATCAAAAAGGTGGAGTAAGCACTCTCAGCATGACCAAGCTGGGCGTGACAGCATGAAGTGAACATTTATATGTATTTCCCCACACCACTGAGCAGTAAGTTAAGTACGGTAAAACCAGGGAACAGTAAAGAATGCGGAGTGAATTATAGTCCAGGACGTGCTTAGCTATACTCAACACAGATATGCTTCTTGATAGTTTCATTAGTATGTATTTTATATGTGATTTCCAATTAATTCTATCATCTATTATTACCCCAAGAAATTTATTATTAGAAACTCTTTCACTATCAACACCATCTACCTGTACATTTATTGCCCTATTTATTTTATAATTATTAAATAACATGATTTTTGTTTTAGACAGATTTAATGATCATTTATTTCGATCAAACCAACTTTTTAACCTGCACAATTCTGAAGAGATTATGTTTTCTAACTCGTAAATTTGTTCCAGAACAAAACATATTTGTGTCATCTGCAAATAATACCATCTTAAATATCTTTGATACATTGCACATAAAAAACCCCTATGGAGAAAAAATCCAGGACCGTGACGTCGCCCGGTAGGACGCAGCCGGGGCCCCACCCTGGAGCCAGGCCCGGGGTTGGGGCTCGTATGCGAGCGCTTGGTGGCCGGGCCTTTGCCCATGGGGCCCGGCCGGGCTCAGCCCGAAGAGGTGACGTGGGCCCGACCTCCTGTGGGTTCACCACCCACAGAGGTAGCAGTAGGGGTTTGGTGCAGTGTGGATTGGGTGGCAGTCGAAGGCAGGGGCCTCGACGACCTGATCCCCGGACACAGCGGCTGGCTGTTGGGACATGGAATGTCACTTCGCTGGGGGGGAAGGAGCCTGAGCTTGTGCGGGAGGTTGAGAGGTACCGGCTAGAGATAGTCGGGCTCACCTCCACGCACAGCTTGGGCTCTGGAACCCAGCTCCTCGAGAGGGGCTGGACTTTCCACTTCTTTGGAGTCGCCCGTGGTGAGCGGCGGCGGGCTGGTGTGGGCTTCCTTATAGCTCCCCAGCTCAGCCGCCATGTGTTGGAGTTTACCCCAGTGAACAAGAGGGTCGCCTCTCTGCGCCTTCGGATTGGGGAGAGGGCTCTTGCTGTTGTTTGTGCCTACGGGCCAAATAGCAGTATAGAGTATCCGGCCTTCTTGGAGTCCCTGGGAGAGGTACTGAGGGGTGCTCAGACTGGGGACTCCATTGTGCTACTGGGGGACTTCAATGCTCACGTGGGCAATGACAGTGACACCTGGAGGGGCGTGGTTGGGAGGAACGGCCTCCCCGATCTGAACCCGAGTGGTGTTTTGTTATTGGACTTCTGTGCTAGTCACAGTTTGTCCATAACGAACACCATGTTCGAGCATAGGGGTGTCCATAAGTGCACGTGGCACCAGGACACCTTAGGTCGAAGGTCGATGATCGACTTTGTAGTCGTGTCATCTGATCTCCGACCCTATGTCTTGGACACTCGGGTGAAGAGAGGGGCTGAGTTGTCAACTGATCACCACCTGGTGGTGAGTTGGATCCGCTGGCGGAGGAGGAAGCTGGACAGACCTGGCAGGCCCAAACGTATGGTGAGGGTCTGCTGGGAACGTCTGGCCGAGCACTCTGTTGGGGAGGTCTTTAACTCCCACCTCCGGGAGAGCTTTTCCCAGCTTCCGAGGGAGGCGGGGGACATTGAGTCTGAGTGGACCATGTTCTCTACCTCCATTGTGGACGCAGCTGTTCGGAGCTGTGGCCGCAAGGTCTCCGGTGCCTGTCGTGGCGGCAATCCCCGAACCCGGTGGTGGACACCGGAAGTAAGGGATGCCGTCAAGCTGAAGAAGGAGTCCTATCGGGCCATGTTGACCTCCGGGACTCCTGAGGCAGCCGACGGGTATCGGCAGGCCAGGCGTGCTGCAGCTCGGGCAGTTGCAGAGGCAAAAACTCAGAACTGGGAGGAGTTCGGGGAGGCCATGGAGAAGGACTATCGGTCGGCCTCGAAGAAATTCTGGCAAACCGTCCGGCGCCTCAGGAGGGGGAAGCAGTACTCTGCCAACACTGTTTACAGTGCGGGTGGGGAGCTGTTGACCTCGACTGGGGACATTGTCGGGCGGTGGAAGGAATACTTTGAGGATCTCCTCAATCCCACCGTCATGTCTTCCACTGAGGAGACTGAGGCTGATGACTCAGAGGTGGACTCGTCCATTACCCAAGCCGAAGTCACTGAGGTGGTTTGCAAGCTCCTCGGTGGCAAGGCACCGGGGGTGGATGAGATCCGCCCTGAGTATCTCAAGTCTCTGGATGTTGTGGGGCTGTCTTGGTTGACACGCCTCTGCAACATCGCATGGCGGTCGGGGACAGTGCCTCTGGAGTGGCAGACTGGGGTGGTGGTCCCTCTTTTTAAGAAAGGGGACCGGAGAGTGTGCTCCAATTATAGGGGAATCACACTTCTCAGCCTCCCAGGGAAAGTTTACTCCAGGGTACTGGAGAGGAGAATTCGACCAATAGTCGAACCTCGGATCCAGGAGGAACAATGCGGTTTTCGTCCTGGTCGCGGAACACTGGACCAGCTCTATACCCTTCATAGGGTGCTCGAGGGTTCATGGGAGTTTGCCCAACCAGTCCACATGTGCTTTGTGGATCTGGAGAAGGCATTCGACCGTGTCCCCCGTGGTATTCTGTGGGGGGTGCTTCGGGAGTATGGGGTTCGGGGCTCTTTGCTAAGGGCTGTCCGGTCCCTGTACGAACGGAGCAGGAGTCTGGTTCGCATTGCCGGCAGTAAGTCAGACCTGTTCCCGGTGCATGTTGGACTCCGTCAGGGCTGCCCTTTGTCACCGGTTCTGTTCATAATTTTTATGGACAGAATTTCTAGGCGCAGCCAGGGGCCGGAAGGAATCCTGTTTGGGAACCACAGGATTTCATCTCTGCTTTTTGCGGATGATGTTGTCCTGTTGGCTTCTTCAAACCAGGACCTTCAGCATGCACTGGGGCGGTTTGCAGTCAAGTGTGAAGCGGCTGGGATGAGAATCAGCACCTCCAAGTCCGAGGCCATGGTTCTCAACCGGAAAAGGGTGGCTTGCCCTCTCCAGGTTGGTGGAGAAGTCCTGCCTCAAGTGGAGGAGTTTAAGTATCTCGGGATCTTGTTCACGAGTGAGGGAAGGATGGAGCGTGAGATCGACAGGCGGATCGGTGCAGCCTCCGCAGTGATGCGGTCGCTTTACCGGTCCGTCGTGGTGAAGAAGGAGCTGAGCCAAAAGGCGAAGCTCTCAATTTACCGGTCGATCTACGTTCCGACTCTCACCTATGGTCATGAGCTTTGGGTAATGACAGAAAGAACAAGATCGCGGATACAAGCGGCTGAAATGAGTTTCCTTCGCAGGGTGGCTGGGCGCTCCCTTAGAGATAGGGTGAGAAGCACAGTCACTCGGGAGGAGCTCGGAGTAGAGCCGCTGCTCCTCCACATCGAGAGGAACCAGCTGAGGTGGCTCGGGCATCTTTTTCGGATGCCTCCTGGACGCCTCCCTGGGGAGGTGTTCCAGGCATGTCCCCCCGGGAGGAGGCCCCAGGGAAGACCCAGGACACGCTGGAGGGACTATGTCTCTCGGCTGGCCTGGGAACGCCTCGGTGTTCTTCCCGAGGAGCTGGCCGAGGTGTCTGGGGAAAGGGAAGTTTGGGCTTCCATGCTTAGACTGCTGCCTCCGCGACCCGGTCCTGGATAAGCAGAAGAAGACGAGACGAGACGAGACATTGCACATATTATTTATATAAAGAATAAACAGTTTAGGACCCAATACTGACCCCTGAGGGACACCACAATCAATATTCAAACGAGCTGAGACAGAGTCACCCAACTTCACAAATTGTGTCCTGTTGCTCAAATAACTTCTTATCCAATTTAATACAACTCCCCTTATCCCATATTGTTCCATCTTATTAATTAATATATCATGATTAATAGTATCAAAAGCTTTTTGAAGATCAATAAATTTCCCAGCGACATATTTATCATCTATAGAGTTACTGATTTCTTCAATTGACTCCATTAGTGCCATCTCTGTTGATCTATTTGCTCTAAATCCATATTGACTATCACTCAGTGCGTTTACATGCACATCCAAATCGAACTGCTGTTGGTAATCGAGCAGAGGGTCCCAGCAGGGGTGCCAGAGAAATCCAATCCTACATGCACACAAGTTAATTGAGCGATTGTGTGAGGTACATTGTGCACCCGAGCCACAGGTGGCGCTACACGCCCCATTGTGTTGGTACACTTCCGGTTGTCATCATGAAGAAGAGCTATTCAAGAGTATAAACAAAGTTCCGTGTTCACAAGAAGAGTGTTTGTAGTTTGTATGTACGAACAGAAGTGTTCCTAATAAAGTGGGCGGCTAAGGTGAAGTGTCATGCCGACCGAGGCTGTTTTATTTTTTTTGTTCCCCGACCGAGGCTGTTGTATTTCCCGCTTGTGGTCTCGTCACTCGTCACTTCCGGAAGGGGCAGTGCTGAAGTAAGTAGCTGGACTACGTAGCTCGATAGGGTATACATGCACCAAGTAGCTCGGCAGAAATCGCATAATCTAGGTCGTGCAGCTCGATTACGAGAAATCAAGTTCTGTTCAATTTCAGCCTAGCTAAGGTGTTTCCATGCCATCTAGAACTGCGATTTCAGTCGAGCAACGGCAGAAATGCGATTTTCTCTATGTGCATGTAAACGCACTGACACAGTAGTTTGTATTTTTCAATGAATTTATCTAATGTTATTGAATAGTTTTTCAAGAATTTTGGAGAATTGAGGAAGTAAAGAAACAGGTCTGTAATTTGTGAAGCTGTGTTTGTCCCCAGATTTATACAATGGAATTACTTTTGCTATTTTCATATTACTTGGAAATGTACCGGTTTGAAATGACAATGATGGTCAATGAATATACTTAATATAATTTACAACATACTATTACAGAGAAACTACTGTGGGGAAAATGAGAGGACTCTGTCCACAGTGTGTTCAACATGTCTACTACAGAGGGAAATGACATCATGTGATGGTGGTCACATGGTATTGGGACAAACCATGTTTGATTTGCAGGGGGGAGTAACAGAGTTAGTAACAGAGCTGACAGAGGTTTCACAGACTCATCTCATCATCTCTAGCCTCTTTATCCTGTTCTACAGGGTCGCAGGCAAGCTGGAGCCTATCCCAGCTGACTATGGGCGAAAGGCGGGGTACACCCTGGACAAGTCGCCGGGTTGACCCATAGACACACATTCACACCTACGGTCAATTTAGAGTCACCAGTTAACCTAACCTGCATGTCTTTGGACTGTGGGGGAAACCGGAGCACCTGGAGGAAACCCACGCAGACACGGGGAGAACATGCAAACTCCGCACAGAAAGGCCCTTGCTGGCCACGGGGCTCGAACCCGGACCTTCTTGCTGTGAGGCGACAGCGCTAACCACTAAACCACTGTGCTGCCCGGTTTCACAGACATTAATAAATAAAGATATTTAAATTATTTAAATGAGAAAATCAATTTAAATAATATTTTCTTTAGTATTTAGACCAGGGGTGGCCAAACATTTTTGCTTGAGGGCCACATAAAGAAAAATATGAGCCGCCAAGGGCCGATAGAAATTAAAGGTGTCTTTTAGACTAGTTACAATGTTTTTTAGACTGTGCAAAACATTGTATTTTTGTTGCAATAGTAGCCTACTTGATATGATGTGAATTATAGGCCTACTAAACACATAATGATGTCTGAGTACTTTATTAAGTTTACAGTACACACCTTTACTTATCCTTGGTTTCATTCAAATAAGCATTTGAAAATCTCAGAATGTAACCTGAAATATGTAGAATGCAACAGACTGAACATAAATGTCTGAGTGAACAACACAGAGGGTCAAGGCAGTTTCAACACTTCTGAGAGAAAGTGGCTGTGTAAGCTAATGTAGTTTGGTATAAAATGTGAATGGCTTACTTAAGAACATAGCCTAATAAAACAACCTACTTTGGTATGAAATTAATTTCAATTAGCCTAATAACTGACAATGTCACAAAGGTCTGCAAATGAATAAATAACACATTCACATGTAGCCCAAAAGGAGAAAAGGAAAAAGGCAGTACAGGCAGTCACATCAAGAAAACATGCCTGTGTATAGGCCTAATCTTAGTGCTTTAAGTAGCCTAACTGAAAATGGGTCACGATCAGTGACAAAGGTGCAACAAGACTGACGAAAACATTTGCAGGTAAAAAAAAAAATTGCATTGTCATTCAGTGGGAGCAGTGATGCTGAGTCTTGGACTGAAGAATAGCTGGCAGGTCAGGAGTAAGCCTTGATGTTGCAATGCGAAGAATGTCGCAGAGATGTCTGTCGGTCAGCCTCGTTCTTAGTCAGCTTTTGTTCAGAGTCATAAGAGAAAATGTCTGCTCGCATATGTACGTAGACCCGAACAGATTAATCATTCTTGCGGCATGGCGCTTCATGAGAGGAAACCTGGTCTTATCCAAACTCTGATAAAACTCTGGTAGGGGGAGAAGCTGATGCTGACTTTTCAGTGAATCGTCGCACTGGATCTCAATAACTTCCATCTGCATACACTCATCAACATCTGTCACATCAACTGAGAGTGGTGTTGTGAATAGTTTCATGTCTTTCTCAATGACCAACAAATCCTGAAAGTGTTTACGAAATTCTGCCAGAAGAGATGTGATCACCGATACGTATTTATTTTTTTGGGCAGAGATGTTGGTATTCGGGAAAGCTGTCTTCAGCTCCAACATTGTGGGGAAGTGAACTCCATTGAAGTCGCGTAGTTGTGCCTCTAAAAGTTTGAGCTTGACACAAAACGCTTTCAGATGTGCGTACAGGTGAGAGACAAGTTGATCTTTGCCTTGAAGGCTCTTGGTCAGTGTGTTAAGATGGCTGGTCAGATCTACCAAAAAAGCCAGGTCTGCCAATCATAGGGGATCACCCAGTTCGTGAAGAGGCTTGCCTTTCTCTTTCAAAAACTGGTCAATTTCCGATCTCAGTGAGTAAAACCTATGCAGAATGGTGCCACGACTGAGCCAGCGCACATCTGAGTGGTAGATGACGTCTCCATCTTCAGCTTCAGACAAAAAAAGTTTGGAACTGTCTGTGATTGAGTGCCTTTGCACGAATGAGATCGATTGATTGTTTTAACCACCGTGTCCATCACATCATTCACCTGAACAGTCTTAGCACAGAGTGCTTCCTGGTGGATAATGCAGTGCATTTTTACAGCCTCACCTCCGCTTTCACAAACTTTTCTGCATACCATAGAGGCCATCCCATTACGTTCGCCAGTCATTGCTGGAGCCCCATCTGTGGTAACTCCACATAGCTTGTCCCAGGGCAGGTTAATGTCATTAATCGCAGCCAATACAGCCTCAAAAATGTCCCTACCCATTGTCAGGGCTGGAAATTGACAGACGCCTGTAATGGAAACTTCTAATAAACACTTCAGAACGCTTAGCAGTCGTCTTTTCAGTTATTTATTATAGTAGATCATA